>NC_054702.1:3853111-4139876 GCF_016097555.1 Gigantopelta aegis | reverse complement strand
TATAGCATTACTGAGGTTGGATATTATAGTATTACTGAGGCTGGATATTATAGCATTACTGAGGTTGGACATTATAGCATTACTGAGGTTGGATATTATAGTATTACTGAGGTGGGATATTATAGCATTACTGAGGTTGGACATTATAGTATTACTGAGGTTGGACATTATAGTATTACTGAGGTGGGATATTATAGTATTACTGAGGCTGGACATTATAGCATTACTGAGGTGGGATATTATAGCATTACTGAGGTGGGATATTATAGCATTACTGAGGCTGGACATTATAGCATTACTGAGGTGGGATATTATAGCATTACTGAGGCTGGACATTATAGCATTACTGAGGTGGGACATAGCCTAGTGGTAAAACGCTCACCGTATTACTGAGGCCCACTGGACATTATAGCATTACTGAGGCAGCGGTATGCATTAACCTGTCTGTGGGATGGTACATTATAGCATTACTGAGGAAATCCAATGGACATTAGTGATGTCGTTAAACAAAACAAACCATTAAGCTTTATCATACAAAATGAAGACTAGTTACACATTAAAATATTCTGTCATCTCAGCATCACAGGTTTACCTCTTCATCTCGTAGTGTCGGCAGACATTCAGGCCGAGGTGTCTGCTGCCGGCGATGCAGCATCATACAGCACAACACCTCGACAGTTTTACCAAGCCCCATCTCATCCCCTAGAATACCACCCGGTCGCCAGTCCCTCCTCAGTGGGCGCTTCAAGACAAGGCTGGAAAAACAATAACTCACTGATTAAACTACATGATAAGAGTCGGAAAGTTTCAAATGCATTTTCATTTTTCCTCTAAATATACAGCCTGGCCATCAGTCCTTCACCTGTAGATGCTCCAAAACAAGGATTAAAAAAACAATAACTCACTGATTAAACTACATAATAAGAGTCATAAAGTTTTAATGCATTTTCACTGCTTTGTTTTTTCCAAGGTTACTATGCATATAAATAAAAGCACTTTCTGGCTAACACAGCCTTAAAGACAAAACAATTAACTTTAAAACATATCTCTGTATATGAAAGTCAAAAGGATGTTTTGACACTATTAGGACTGCTCATGAATCACTGTCAGGTTTTGGCCTGTAGAAGAATGGCCACTCACATCCTTCCTGCTCCCTCCAATCCTACCTGTAGAAGACTGCTAATTCACAGGAATATACATCCTTCCAATCTTACCTGTAGGAAGACTGCTAATTCACAGGAATATACATCCCTCCAATCCTACCTGTAGAAGACTGCTAATTCACAGGAATATACATCCTTCCAATCCTACCTGTAGGAAGACTGCTAATTCACAGGAATATACATCCCTCCAATCCTACCTGTAGAAGACTGCTAATCCACAGGTATATACATCCTTCCAATCCTACCTGTAGGAAGACTGCTAATTCACAGGTATATACATCCTTCCAATCCTACCTGTAGAAGACTGCTAATTCACAGGTATATACATCCTTCCAATCCTACCTGTAGAAGACTGCTAAGTCACAGGAATATACATCCCTCCAATCCTACCTGTAGGAAGACTGCTAATTCACAGGAATATACATCCTTCCTGCTCTACCTAAAGGAAGACATCGACTCAGGATGATACATCCTTCTTACTGTGCAGGAAGGCTGCTACTCATTTATGTCCAACATTTTCACCCAAACAAATTTAAAGCATGTACAGGGTCAAATTAGGGTATAGCATATGCATTACCCAGACAGGGGCTTTTAAGGTCGGTTTTAGTTTGGTTTGGTTTTTTGGTGTAACAGAATATTTAAAAGTAAGCTTAGATAATTTAGTATAAAACAAAACACCATCTATCACTTGTAAGAGTGCACTTAATGACCGAAATGGAGACACCACTCTCTAGCACTAACAGGTCAAAAATGTTATCTTGATAGATTTTCCAAAGACATTTACATAATAAATATTTCACAGTGCATATCAAACTAGCTTTATATTTAATACACCTTCCAGAATGTTTATTTTGGTAGTTTTATACATAAACTAGTGAACATTTTGTTCAGTATTACATTGCAATTTGCTACACCAATTTCAGATATCACTATACAATTCTAAAATGTTAAATGGTAGTTGCTACTCAATTTTCAGCTGATCACCAACTGTCGATAATAAAAAGAATTAATTAAAAATGTTCCCTGATAACATACCATCCAGAATGTTTATTGTAGTACAGTGTTTTCCCGTCTTTCATGGTTACTTCTTCATAAAGTTGATGTAAGCCTATAACAAAATGGTGAACATGTATAATCTGTATATTTCAAATCAAAAGTATGTGTATTGTTTTTAACATGATTTTAGTTGACGATTATTGACAGGACGTAGGTTGGTATTTAAAATATATTTATAAGAGCTTTAAGAATATGTAGCATAGTCAAATTAAATAACTGAACTATTTTTAAAAACCCAATAAATGTTAGCAGATGGATATATAGACAGATTTATCTAGGATGGGAAGGAAATGTTTTATTTAACAACGCACTCAACACATTTTATTTATGGTTATATGGGGTTAGACATATGGTTAAGGACTACACAGTTATAGAGAGAGGAAACGCGCTGTCGCCATTTCATGGGATACTCTTTTCGATTAGCAGCATTGGATCTTTTATATGCACCATCCCACAGACAGGATAGTACATACCACAGTCATTGTTACACCAGTCAGTGTTCTCGCTGGGTGAAAATTAAAGGAGGGTGGCCGCACGGCACCACAAGCTTCCAAAAAAACAAACAAAAACACAAAGGGGGAGCTTGGTTACCATATTGCTGTGTGTTGGTAGACTTTGTGGAAAGACATACTCCTTATTTTGCCTACAAAAAAAGTGCAAAAAGGTATATCCCCCCAAAATGAAAAGTTTACAATATTTTATAAAGAACTGCTGAATAAACAGAATGACAGAAATGACAGAAAGTAAAAATCATCAGTTACAACCAATTATATCTGCAATTGAGGACAAATAGCATACGATAGTTAGTGGAAACAAAAGACAGAATGACCGTTCTGATCACGTGACAAATTTGGCACCAAATACCGGTAAATGGGGTATTTCAATCGGAGATTGCCGAATTCGTAAAAAATAAAAAAAAATTCATTGCTCAAATAAAATATAACTTTTATTGTGTGTATTAAACATACAAATGGATACAAGTATGGTACAAAATAGAGGCTGTTAAAAATACTGTTAAATTATGTTACGGTAAATGTTTCGTCAATTGCTTTTTCGTACAAAACACGGCTTGTTTCCTTTGATGTCCAGTGTGCAGACTGAGCGTTGTGTTTTTTATATGTGGAAAAAAGTGTGCATTTGGAAATAGCGGAGATAGATGCTGGAAAATATAGTATGGTGCTGGAGAATAAAGAGGTGCGCAGAAAAATAAAGGAGGGCGGAGAACGTGAAAGGAGGGCGGCAAAATGCAATAGCGGAGCGGGCCGCCCCGCTTAAATGGAGCAGCGAGAACACTGCCAGTTGTGGAGCACTGACTGGAACCAGATCTTAGGATCGGATGGAGAGTGTTGACGTGTGGCAAATTCTGTCTTTTTCTGTAAGCTAGTGTCAGAAACCTATTCAGATATACTCATTCAAGTTCTATTAGCATAAGAGTAAATTACACTTGAAGGACACAACCTAAAAAGGTTACTAGTCATTTTGTACCAAAGTCATTTCGTACCATCCATTTCGTACCATAGTTTATGGTCATTTCATACCATAGTCATTTCGTACCATAGTCGTTTCGTACCATAGTGCCTTGGTCATTTCGTACCACAGTCATTTCGTACCATAGCCATTTCATACCTACTTTTTACCATCTCGTACCATAATGTTTGGTCATTTCATACCATAGTGGTTTCGTACTCGGTATATTATTTTTGTCATGGTATGCCACTTCTTATTTTTATTGTTGATGAATAAACATTGATGTGTAAACATACCTTGTAAAGTGAGCAAAGATTTAAATGAACATATGTATATTGCCACTGATGATCATTTCATATGATACGAGACTCCCCCCCCCCCCCCCCCCCCCCATCTTATATAAGCTTACGTCCTTATCCCACTAGCTGTCGACAGATTCTCTGCCTATGATTGCCTTATTGCTGTTGGATAAAGAATCATTATGATCAACAGTCACTTCAGTATCGATGTAGAATATCACTGTGTGGTCTAGTCTATGATTAAGTATAGCAAAATATACACGATCTTGAAATCATTATAACTTTATTTCACATTTCGTAACAAAACACAGAACTATACTCAAGCTACAGTTAAAACACTTTTGAAATCACTAGCGTTGCGGTGTCAGTCATCAGCGACATGCACGGAAACGTTTTCTTTTTCATCTTAAATCAGTAATTTGACATTTTACTATCTATCAGTCAACTAAGCTGCACAATAAATGATTGAGGTACGAAATGACTTTGGTATGAAATGACCAAGGTACGAAATGACCATGGTACGAAATGACTATGGTATGAAATGACCAAATAACTATGGTACGAAATGACCAGGGTACGAAATGACTTGGGTACGAAATGGTAAAATTGGGTATGAAATGACTATGGTACGAAATGACTATGGTACGAATTGACTGGTTACCCCTAAAAACTATGTCAACTCCATAAATGTATTTTTTACCATTAATTTTACTATGCCTCCATGTAGGAAAAAGACATAAAATAACAAAAATATGATAAATGTTTAATTCATAATAAAATAAAATAGTAATCCTTATCCACGGTAAAAGTTAAATTTTTTATAATCTATCAGATCCACTGGAAAATGGCCTCAGACCACAATTAATTTCGCTATATGTTTCTATATAGCCTTAGTGGCTATAACATTTTTATTAATATCAGCAGGCCCGTGAAGTTTTGTATGTACCTTTGCCTGCTACCCTGAAAAGGACAACCCCTGTTGTCCAGCTCTTTCTCCCAGCATATTGGTTTAAACAGACACATCCTCTAAACCAAGCCGGAGTACACCCATTTTACACAAAAAGCACTACTTTTGCATGGGCCGGAATTACCACAAACAAGTCTTCAATGTCAACAAGTTACACATGTTTACAAACTACATGCTATCCCCTGTCACTTCAGTCAAACAGTTGCCACTTCATAGCTGTCTGCCATGAAATAATCACAGTCAAACAACAGACTACTTGTGTGGTAAAATTTCCGGATTTTGGACAACCAAATGGGAAGATAACTGTAATCTGAGGCCAAATGACAAACTTTAATGGTTGATTAAGTGATATTTCTAATTTTAGACTTATCTCCCTTACCTAACCGACCACCCTTGCAATCAATTTTCCTGATGGATCAGGCAGACAATATCAACTGCTTTATTTTCAACATGGCTACATATTGCTGTTTTATTTAGGAACATAACATTAAGTAAACTGCTCTGATTTGTTTGGTTGATGTTTTTTGTTATTTCCAAAATGTTTGGGGGTTTTCTCCATACACATGTAAATCTCTGTGAAAGAGTACCTAAGCTAATACAACCTAAGTTCTTGTTTTCTTCTACATGTCTATACTGCTCCTGATGTAACATCCAGCGTACAGACTGACGCTGATATTGCCGTAGGAACGGCTTCAAACTCGGATGTTGGACATCAACCTCGCTACAGACTTCTCGCTGGAGTTGTCTTTCCATAACTGCTGTGTAGATATGTTCAATGTCATGTTTTTTGGTCGAGGTCAGTCCATCGAAGCCTGAAAGAAAAAAAACACTACAGAATTCTTCAAACCCCCAAATCTTGTAATTAAAACAGTTTGACATACTGAGGCCTTTCATAGAGGGAAAAACAGATGGTTTTTAATCGATAAATGGATGAATAAAGAAATCTACAATGAATGCCCAAAAAAAACTAAAATATCACATCCTTCGCAAACAAGAATTGAGATGTCAATTTAAATAATCAATGAAGGAAGCATGAAATAGTTTGTTTAACAATCTATTTAAAATATTTTTAGTTTTGGTTATATGGCTTCAGACATACACGTACATGTATGGTTAAAGACAATGCAGATAATAAAAGAGTAAACTTGCTGTTGTCACTCCATGGATTAATCTTTTCCCGTATCAGCAAGCAATAATTTATATGCACAATTCCAAAGACAAGATTGTTACACCAGTTGTGAAGCAGTGGGAGGAATGAGAAATAGCCCAATGCGCCCACCAATAGGGATAGATTCTAAATCAGTTGTGCCTCAGGCAAGCACTTTACCACTGGGCCAAATCTTGCCATCCCAAGAAGACACAACTACATGCTGAGATCATACATAAACAGTTAAAGTACTTTAAGTAAATCAAGAGCTTTGAGATTTCACAAGGATCACACCACAAATGAGAAATCTGCTTGAACAAGAAAAGAAAACATTTTGCACATTCAAGGAATGTTTATCAGGGCTTCTAGAATTTTTTTTAAAATCCACTAGCCATGGGATCAGTAATTTTAAAAATTTACTAGCCATGTTTAAAATTCACTAGCCCTACTTTACTTTATTAATACAATTTTACTAAATAATAGTAATGATCAGATATGCCACCTAAAGAGGGAGATACAACTTAAAAACACTAACACTGGTGGGTTGGGTGGGGGCAGGATATTCATATTTACAAAAAAGACGTAACTGCAACATTTGACTAAAAAATTTCACTAGCCATCAGGTGTGGCAATAGTAGTTATTTACTAGCCCAACATTGAATATCACTAGCCATGAGTGTGGGGCTACCATAATCTAAAAGCCCTGTTTATGCAGTGTGTGTGTCTGTTTGTGTGTGCATGCGTGTTGATGTAAGCAATCAAATAAAGTAACTTATATGGAAAATGTAATTGAAAAAACCCTACTATAACATAAATATAGATTACTGCATGAGCGGGAGGGTCATACGAAATTTGTGAAATGAGTTTGGGAATGTTTTAGTATAAAACAATTTCCAAACGAGTTTCGTAAATATCAAATGGTACAATCAAGGTTAATAACATTCAGTGATGTCAATTATAGTGACGTGGAAGGATGTCAATATCATAGCCACAACTGTCACAAGCTTGCAGCTGCTATAGCAATTATAGTTACGTCAGAAATGTGCAATAACAGTTTTCAATTTATTATTATAGCCCATGGCATAAAGATACGGTAGATTTGGCAAATACGATACTTATCTAACCATTTATTGTAGTCCATATGGGTAATAAATTTAAATATGTGTCTACTCACAAAATGCAGGTGAAAAGCCATAGAAGTGTTTCATTAACTCTTGCAGTGCTAAGTTAGACTTCCTCAGTCGTACAGGTTCACTGGGAAACTTGAGCTGTGATAGCATGCTCTCCCTGGCATAGATGATCAACTCTACAGACTGGGTCCTTCCATTATACTCTCCTTGCACAACCTGAAGAAAGGGGTTAATATTTAATTTAATATTCAAAGATCGAGTCCTTCTTTTAAATACTTTTCAGGTTGAACAATCTGAATACAAATTAAACAATGCAGCTATTCTAAGTTTCGCAGCTTCTCCAAAACAACAACATAGCATATATCATGGAACATGATATAAAACTTGTGGCACTCTTATTGAGACAGAAAAAACAATGGGTCTACTGAGGCACTGGATTCATGACCGGTTCATGTGCAGCACACTAAGTTACTCATACATTCAGTGATGCGATATGCATATAAAAATAAAAGTTAAAATGATCATGAAAAAAAGCTGACAACTTTAATTATGACTAAATAAGAGTCACTTTTCAGCATTCCAGATCCAATCTTTTTTTTAAAGCTCAAATCAGATAAAATACTTATAGATTACTGCACTTTAGTAAATTGTACATTTACATTATATAAATGTACCCATTAAAGACTTATTTTAGGTCTGTGAGAACATTACCTGAAAACCTTTCACCTGCAGACCCTCGAGACACGGCAGAGTGAGATGAATCTCCACACACCAAAACACAGACCTAGCCCGGTTACTGGATTTCCTACCACCACACTTCACGTCATCCATGCATCCCGTTAATTCATAGTACAGCATACTCTTGTCACCATGCTCTGCGACGTACAGCCAAGACTCTGTACACTGTGGCAAGCCGTCCAGTGGAACAGCAACACAGCTCGAGTCCGATATCAAGCAGACATTGAATCGTCCAATTTCACAATACCATTCGCCTTTTTTCGTACTCAGTTTGTTTACAATGGTAACACAGTATAAACAGTTCTCCAGATACCTGTTGAATATGTCTAGATCAGGTGTCTCAGACACACCTGTATCACTGCAGCTGTTAGTGTGATCTGTCTTGTTGTTATCAATTTTACTCAGTTTATCGTCTTTCTTACTGTCATCACTTAGTGTATTGTGTGTACTGCTATCCAACTCACGCAACAACACGGGGTCATCATCACTGATTACAGAAAGTGAACCTGACGATGTAGCGCCATCTATCATGTTCCAGGTCATGAACTGTCGCTTTTCATCATTCACGCGCTGAGGTGCTGAGGTTTTTCGCTTCCCCATGTTGAATCAATTCAATCTAAAAATACAGTCTAGTCACAATTGTTTTTAATCTACAAATACATGTAATAACCAATATTTTAATTGCTATAGAGTTATCTCTGGCAGAGAGATCAATCATAACCGTTCATAACCGTCCAAATGTTTGTCTAGCTCTTGAACAGCAGAGTACTCTGGCTAGGCTAAGGCTAACAGCCTATAGTCCTCCCCATCTTTTTTCATACTATGGAATTTACTACAAGTTATTTATTTCTGAGCTAATTAGGGTTTTTTAAATTGCACATAAAGATAGTTTGGGTTGTTTGGGGTTTTTTGTTATTTTCAAAACACCTTTACTTTTCTTATTACGTCAAACCAAACTGAAATTATTTAGAAGAAAAAACTGTTAAAAATGTAGGATGGGATGGACTATATAGTAATCTTGTACTGATGTAGTCCAAACAGATGTACAAAGTGTGGTTCTTTCTACATCCGAAAATGGTTACATTACCCTATATATAGCTGGTATTTAATACTTGTGGTATCATGTTTCAACCATTTCTCAACCGAAATAATGCAACAAATGGACATGCAAACCAAAAATGTATAACTTACCCTACTCAGTAAAATCCCGATTGAAGTACTTGTGCATTAACAAAATAAATCTTCCAACAACAACCTTAAAAAATTTCCCCACTATTTCCAATTTGCTTAAAGGGACACGCCCTAGTTACGGCTAGTTGTTAACCATTACGGCGTAGTTTTTCGCTATTAAACCCATTTTTTCACAAATAAAATTGCACTTTACTTACATTTTATTATTTAGAATATACATTTTTATTCACCTGAAGTGCTTTTTGGTAATCCTGGTAATCCTGATGTTTGTAAAACCACGAAATGCATTTTTTGTATTTCTTAAAATGCTGCGCACACTCGAGAAAAAAACGTTAAGCAAGCGAGGTCCAATCTATTTTTCGAGGGAATCTTCCTGTGTAAACGTCACAGACGTTGGTATACCATGTGACTGTTATCATTTTGGTTCGGTTTGTTTTCTCGTGCACAGTTCGTGCAATCAACATCCGATTTGTTGTCGTTTGCTTGTTGTTCATTTATGAGATATTTCTTCACAGTTCGTGAACATTTTCAGTAACAATAAAGTTCAGACAAGTAAGTGTCTCAATACAAAACGTTACAAACCCTTAAAACCAATAATTTTGCTAAGTCTTACGATATCTGGAGAGGGGATACAACCAGGACAGAACAGTTGGAACATGTCCAGGAGAGGTGAAAGGAACGCACCCCAAGTCTGTGAAATTTGTCGTGATGTAGGCATTGTTGTGCTTCGAGCGACATCTACCGGTGACATCAGAATACTAACTTTCAAAATTATTTCAAGCAATTGGGACATGGGGATTCCCATGGTATTTATCGATATAAAACCTGCTTTTTCACTCCATTTGATAAAAACGTGATCTAAGTGTGTTACAGGTTTGTAGATTAACCAAATTATAATTTATTTTCGCTGGATGGTTCAACTAGGGTGTGCGGCTTTAATACAGGGGAAGCAAGTCGCCCTGCACATTAAGAAAAGTATTGACTTAATGTGTGACATGCACTAAGAAATCATCATCATGATCATTAGTCCAGAGGGACGTAGTAAGTGTAGTTCTTAACGTGCCCCGTGCACTGTATAATCATGTAGGCCTAATGTATTATGTAATAAAAGATAAATAAATTGTAAAAACCCTACAAGAGTGACTTAAATAATACCTTATGTTCCGTAACAGCAAAAGTTCTGAATAGGAAAATATAAAATCAATAACAAATTGTTTATAAATTATTAGAAAATCCAGAATGGGTCTTTCTCTGGCAACAAATAACACAAAATGTGCAAAACGAAAACTAAAGCAAAACTAACAACTCCATACTGATTCTTTCGTTGAATAATTCCACCTTTTCATAGTGTATCTCCTAACAAATGGAAAGTTCATAGTTCATAGTTCATAGTTCTTTTGCAGAGACGTTCGAGAGTCGATCCCCATGCTCAAAGTTGTTGTGTTTTAATATAAGCATATATTTGCATTTTTCATGGATAATTTTGCATGTTGAATGCAAGAAATTGCGTTAATAAATAAAATATGTATAATTTTCAAAATTTCCCGCAAGAGGATGTTTCGAACCGTTCTACATAGTAACATAGTCATCTGAAAGTAATAAATAAATATATGAAATGACATATTTGCGAATGCAATTGTAAAGAATTATTTTATTGGATGGAACCAAACTTTTTTTTAAATGCACGCGTGTGTGCGTGTGCGTGCGTGCGTGTGTGTGTGCGTGTGTGTGTGTGTATGTGTGTGTGTGTAATGAAGAATGTACGATGAAGTGATCGCTGTGAGATTTCAAATGTAATTCTCCAACTGAATCCATTATTTTTTATCATTATTATTATTATTATTTAACATGATGCAGTTGCATAGCCTCATGGGCTAAATCGTTGTTCTTGCTTACCATATAAGTTCAGTCATTTGTGGGTTCGAATCCCCGGCCTGAACGTTCAACTTGCAGTTGCATATTCTGGAACACATCGAGTACCATATTATTTATTGAACAACATTTCAGCCAGTGCACTACGACTGGTATTTGAAAGGCCGTGATGTGTGCCATCCTGTCTGTGAGATAGTACGTATAAAAGATCCCTTGCTACTAATAGAAAATGTAGCGGGTTCCCTCTCTAACACTACATGTATATGTCAAAATTACCATTTGGCATTTAGTTTTAAATGTAACAGATAAAAAGCATCCTCTTCTGAGAGGATTCGAATCTCAGACTCTCAGTACAAGAATCCAACGCTCTACCAACTAAGCTATTTAGGACATTCTCACTAGCTACTGCCAGTACTTTATACCAACACTACTACATACTACGTCCCGGAGCTGTGGGCGATGGGCAGTTGAACTGTTACGGGTCTTGACTGGGTTATAATTACATCCGTGTATTAAGAACACACCTGATCCCTACGTCGGCTCCAAATGTAACAGATAAAAATCAACCTCCACTGAGGGTATTCGAACCACACTCCAGTACGAGAGCACTCTACCAACTGAGTTAATAGAGAAATTCCCATAATTAGCTACTGCCAGATCAGGTCAGGTCGTGGGGTTTTACGTGTACATTCAGAGCAAGCTGTGGTAGCGCACGCCGCTACTGCCCGATCAGGTCAGGTCGTGGGGTTTTACGTGTACATTCAGAGCAAGCTGTGGTAGCGCACGCCGCTATTGCCCGATCAGGTCACGTCGTGGGGTTTTACGTGTACATTCAGAGCAAGCTGTGGTAGCGCACGCCGCTACTGCCAGTAGGCCTAGGAGCACTACTACATAAGTATACAAGTCGAGGATCGGTGTGGGAGATACATTTTGCTCTGTCCCAGTACTAGAGCAAATCTTGGCGAAAATCATGAGACGTTCTGGCAAAATAAGCTACCTTGAACAGTTTTCACCATGTATTTCCATCATTCTACTCCCAACATTACTTGTAATTTTTGTTTGGTAGATCTTAATGGATAAATTAATTTTAATGATATCTCAGCACAAAAATACACATCGGCTGTTAGTGGTTGTTAAACAAAGATATGCAGGGACGGATCCAGGAAATACTTTTGGAAGAGGATTAAGGGGAAAATGACACATTTACAACTCGTGAAAAGTGCAACCCAATGAAATTTAAAAAGAAGACGCACTACACTATATTTAGGGGGCGGGTCCCCATCTTTTCTTCCACCTTGATTAACCTTTGAAAAACAAAAACAAAAACCCCACCCCAAAACACGGTGTATACAGCTGTGGGGGAAATACGATAGTAAATCTATTTTTTAATTTTGTATAAAAATCAAAACTGGTTTTAAAATGTAACTTCAGTGGACCTATTTTCTGACTGGGTTGTTTTCCGTCTGGTACGACTGGTACATTGAAGGCCGTTGTATGTCCTGCCCTGTTTGTGGGAAAGACTTCAAGTCAAAAGTTACCAAATGTTTCACATCAAATAGCCGATGATTAATAAATCTAGTGGGTCGTCAAACAAAATAATTTTTAACTTTAAAAAAAAATTAATAATAATAATATTTTTAACTTTAAAAAAAAAAATAATAATAAAAAATATATATATATATATATATATATATATTAAATAATTCCAGACTTCAGTAGTTCTTCATCGTTTTATTGCTACAGCTCTGTTTCGTATGGTCAAATAATGACCACACTCTTCAGGCAATATTAACGAATACTGTTAAAAATATATATATATTAGGCCTACTCATCATTCACAGTGTGGCTGGAAAATCCTAGGCAAGGTTCTGAGCTAACCGAGAAGTTCCGAACTTACTCGATTCGTTCCGAAATGCTTTTTAGAATATAAATTACGACTTTTTCACAAAACGAAACGATTTAATATTTTATACTAAAATGCGACTTATGTTACTAATGAATTAGCATATAACTATGTACTACATTATGCAAAAACAAATATAAACAATTAAATTATTAAGTTTTAAACCCATACCAATTCATTACATTTTTTTTTTTTTAAGTATTATCATTAAACTGTGTAGATTAAAGCTCATTTCTAATAAGAAGTGGTGACATTATAGCTATAATTTGTAAGTTACTATTATTTTGTGTACAATATATGTATATAATAATTATATAATAATTAAATTTTGAACTTTGTAAATGCTTGCTCTGTATATTTTACTGTTGTTTGCTTCATTTTTCGGTTAAATATAACCACTGTGTTTTGTATTTCCCCTGCAAAAGTTTACAAAGCGACAACGAGGCTCAACAATCAAAAACGGCTGCCATTTTATTTTAGAGATTTTAGAAATAGTTGATTTCTATCGGTGACCATCT
Organism: Gigantopelta aegis; assembly: GCF_016097555.1. Classification (NCBI taxonomy): domain Eukaryota; kingdom Metazoa; phylum Mollusca; class Gastropoda; order Neomphalida; family Peltospiridae; genus Gigantopelta; species Gigantopelta aegis. The sequence continues at coordinate 4,126,425 of NC_054702.1, read as the reverse complement.
TTGCTTTTTTGGTAGCTATACTGTTGTTGTGGCTTGTCTTTCTGTAAACGTAAAGACAAAGAATATTTGAGACTAGTGTATTTATATATTTATTAAGTATTGGAGAATATTTTAGTTCAGAACTTCACAAGCCATCGACCTTTTAGGTTTTAAAGATGGCTTGCGGTGCAACTCTGAAACGAAGTCTAGAATTTGATCCCCTTCACAGCCCGAGTCAAAGTACTCCAATAAAACGAAGAAGATGTATGCCAATGACACTTTCACCGTCGACTCCGCCGACCAAATCGCACCAACCAAATCCATTTGCAGATGTCGTTCCAAATCTTTCCAAAGGTGAGGATTCTGAATATTTGAATTTGGGGAGAGGTGGGGTGTAAAGTAAACCAGTGGTCAGTCAGGGATTGATCCCTCACACTGGGCTTATTTGGCTATTTCTCTTTCCAGCCAGTGTACCACGACCGATATATCAAAAGACGTGGTATGTGTTGCCTATAAAAATTAAAATACCCCATGCTACTAATGGAAAATTAGGACCCCAGAATAGTGAGATGTATTTTAGAATATAAAATTAAAAGTAACTATAATATCTTCCTGGTCTCTCTCTCTCCCCCCCCCCCCCCCCTTTATTATTTTTAGTTGAGGGGGGGAAAATCGGGCGGACATATTTCCGTCGCTAATCTAATACCCCAAAAGAGGGGTGCGGGCAAAAATCTTTCTGGCATTATGTTCATACCAATGTATAGTTCGTAAAATGTAAAAAAAAATTAATAAATTGATTCTTAATTAACATCAAGTTAAGTTGTCCGCGTGCCTGGGACAACCAAAATATGTTGCAGGCAACCATTCTTTGTCAAACATTTGCCTGACAGGTAGCCCGAGTACTCTGCCTGTAAGAGAGCTAGACGGACATTTGGACATAAACACGCTCTCATTACAGTCAGAGACCAACCTATGTCTTTTTTTGGCAATTCCTGACTACCAAACGGTAGGCAACGAGTCCCGCTCTAATACCACAACAATCCTATGTTTGACGTCAAATACCTTTACATCAATCATTTTCGAGTTAAGTGATACAAAAAAATCCACATATTAATCACTAATACACATACCGTATATCTTCGCCTGTAAGTCGATCTCGGCTATAAGTTGAGTCCCTAATTTCAAGCCCTGAAAACTTATTTTTTTATTGACCCGTTTATAAGTCGACCCATGAAAAACAACTAATAGCAAAAATGTAAACAATACTAACTACCTGTTGCCTGAGTTTATTTTCAAATCTGGTCACTGGCATTAATGGTTGTTCAAACAATGTTTTGTTGGTGATTATCTTCATGAATATTACTGAGCTTTCCCTTAAAACAGCTTAGACTGATTTCTGCAGTTCACTAGAGCAATAGGGACATACATAAAAACCAGTGTACTTTCCAGAGTTATCTTCCTTACATGTATTAATATGGCGACAAAACATGTGATTAACTCATACTTTCAGTTTTATTGTAGTGATCTGTTGTCAGTGTTTATAAATAAAGTTGTTGTCTGTGCACAAACCCATGCTGTACAGTGCCATACGGTAACAGCCAAACAGCTTGCACTATCTACTAAGGGAATATTTCGTTTTGATGCTATGTTACTTGTTTGCGATCTACAAAACGTGAAAACCGAAGTTTGTAAAATAATTTTCTTTTGTTCAAATATTGTACATTATTGTTCTCATGTGCTGAAAATAAGAAATACTTCAATATTTATAAGTTGTTTTTCATGGGTCGACTTATAAACGGGTCAATAAAAAAATAAGTTTTCAGGGCTTGAAATTAGGGACTCGACTTATAGCCGAGATCGACTTACAGGCGAAGATATACGGTATGTGTATTAGTGATTAATATGTGGATTTTTTTTGTATCACTTAACTCGAAAATGATTGATGTAAAGGTATTTGACGTCAAACATAGGATTGTTGTGGTATTAGAGCGGGACTCGTTGCCTACCGTTTGGTAGTCAGGAATTGCCAAAAAAAGACATAGGTTGGTCTCTGACTGTAATGAGAGCGTGTTTATGTCCAAATGTCCGTCTAGCTCTCTTACAGTCAGAGTACTCGGGCTACCTGACAGGCAACCAGGAAAATCGTAAAAGAAATAAAATGTGTAAAACGATCGAATATATTATCAAATTATCTGTCACAAATCATCTATTGATCCTTGAAAATGTGACATGCTGCCAAATTGTTCAGCGAAAATACTTGCCGAAAACCACTTCTTGAATTCAAAATTCCAAGCTATTTTCCTACGTTCTTTATAGTGCTTAATGTAATAATTTCGATGCTTTGGAGTTCAAATCTAGTCCTTGGAACAATGTTATATGTAGTGCTTAATTCAATATTCAGTTATTAACATTAATTCAATACAAGGGAGAAAACACATTATTTCAGAAAATTCCCTAGTTTTTGTAAAACGTTAACAAATCCCAAAGTAAAAGCCATGTGTGTGTATTCATATTGTAGAAATAACACCCCAAGCTTATAATAACATGTTTATTTTGTGACACATTTTACTTGCAGAGCGTATTGCAGCAAGCATTAGCTTGGAGATTAAGAAAATGCAAAGGAGACGACAGCTGCAGTATCCAACTAGTAGCAGTCCGCCACCATCTTCGATGGACATGCCGTGTAACACAGACAGTCTGGCTCAATGCTCGGCTACCTCATTCTTGAATTCTCTCTCCCCCAGCAAAAAAGATGTACCACTGTTCACATTTAGACAAGTGAACATGATATGTGAACGCCTCGTGAAGGAGAGAGAAGAGGAGATATGTGGGGAATACAACACAGTACTTACAAATAAAATTGCAGGTAAGTGGGTGGGAATACAGAAAACGTGCTTGGTTGTCTGTAGATTGCAAATATAGCTGCTCAATGTGGCTGTTAAATATTTGGAGCATTTCTTTTTCTGTCTTTCAAGATATTTATACATACATATGTGGCAAAACATTGGCAACCTGAGATATCTTAAATACATTTATATACTGTAATCGGGGGTCGGGGTTGGTAGTCCTGATTGGTCCACTAAGCATACTACAGTGCAGTTAAGTATTGCCACTTGTTAACATTATGGCAACAAATAAAACCTGATGTTACATCAAATTTGACTTGAACACACATTTTCACTTTATAAATAATATGAATGCATAAAATAATGAAAATGTGGTAGGGTGTTTTTTTCCTTCCTTTTATGGGTTTTTATATTTGAGACCACTAAAATCTTTAAAATTATGGAGAGAAAAAACAAGGTAGTTACAGGGCTAAAAATTCGGCAATATTTCACGCGAGCCGCCGTTCTGTTAGCGTGTCGGTTACGCAAAATTAAATTTACGCGAACCGCAAATCGGTTATGTCGTGACCTGTAAACGTTCAGAACTTAAAACTTGCAGACTTCACGATTACAGGATGTTTATTCACACAGACATGTATACTAATAAATATGGGGGGGGGGGGGGGTCGATGGGTTCGACCGAACACCCCCCCCCCCCCCCCCTCCCCTGAAATCGCTTTTTTTATAATTTAATATATCTGACATTATTATATTTACTCAACATAGAAATATATGCCCAATATCTCTGCAATCTATTTTGGAACCCCCCTTTTCAAAATCCCATGTACGCCCATGTAATAGTGCTCTAACAAATGTTTTAGACTGATTTTTAGATACTTGATGTGCAACAAACAAGTAGGCAATGGTTGTAACTTGCGACCAGTCTAAACTAAATACTCAGTATAGAGTCGAGCCAAACGTTTTGAAGAACTTTGCACGGACCACCAGGGGCGGCTACTTTATTTGCTGCTATTTTATTACTAAAGGGATATAAGTAGACATAATATTGGATTGCCTATAATTTTATAAATGTTTAAAACGGTTTTAAAGTAAACAAGAATCCAAGTGTCACAAAAGTTGAAAAATACTAACATCGCATAATGAGCTTTAAATAACAAATATTTGGAACGTCGCTTTAGTATAGAAGTCCCATCAATAAAGTGAAAGTAGCATCGCCACTGCAAAATATTATTGTCAAATTGTGATATTTCTTTTTATGCTATTGTAAGATTTATTTGTATTAATCTAATCATGCACCAATGAGTAGCTAGTTTTATAGTTCAGAGGAATTGGACATTTGTTGCTTGGGTTGTTTGTTGTTTTTTTAATTTGCTGTATAGATCTACCAAATTTTACATATTATCAGTGACAAATGGCACGGTAACCTTTATTTGTTGTTATTAATATATACTTTCTATTAGTCAAATCATGCACCAGTGAGTGTTGTGCGTTATTCTTCAAAGGAACTAGGGAATGGACATTCTAATTTGCTGTATAGATCTACCAAATTTTATATATTATCAGTAACAAATGGCACGCTAGCCTTTATTTGTTATTAAATATATACTTTGTATTAGTCTAATCATGCACCAGTGAGTGTTGTGCGTTATTCTTCAGAGGAACCAGGGAATGGGCATTTTCCCACCAAATGTATCTGTTTTGTTTCAGTACTGGGACTGATATTTAGTCCTTTTACAATAGTGTTAACTTTAGCAAGCATAGAGGTTCTAGAATACGATGGCCCGATGCCCGAGCACAGTGGTTTTTAGATTCGGGCAACTAAAAATTATTTTCTGCGATCCCAATGACAAGTGATGAATAATAATTCTACTACTACTACTGCTGCTGCTACTAATACTAATACTACTACTAATAATAAATCTACAATGCTATGATCGTAAGATAACAAAAGAAACATCTACAAGTCTGCAAGCATTAAAGAAACTGTTTTATAAAATGTTTACTTTTGTATTTTGTTTTAAATTTATGTTTGAGCTAAAAAAAATATGTACTTTAAATATAATTTCAGCATAACTTTAAGGTAACCGATCAGGTAACCCACAGGTTATGCAAATATAATTCACGTAACCGAATAATTGGTTACCTAGGTAAAAACCATGTGAACCGACTTCCGGTTACCTCAGATTTTGAAATATTGTCTCCTGCATTTTTTCATGAGAATCCATGTGGATTCCCATGGAAGCAGTCCACGGGAATCCTCCAATTCTAAAAATTTTCAGAGGAGAACTTTTATCAACAGTGTTAGTATATAGAATTCTGTGTCGTATGCTACTAACTCAGGGTTCTCACGGACCCGGAGTCCAGGGTCCCTGACGCAGTGATCAAGGATGGGATGCATCCCTGTGGGCGCAGTATATTTTTATTGTTATTTAACTTCAATACGATTTTTTTATTTTTTTATTTTTTTTAAACATCTAAATTTACTATAACGTAAATTGGCAACATTCATAAAAATTCTTGGAAATTAGTGTTAGTTTGTACAATCAGTTGGTCACTCCAGAAAGCAGCCCTCATCAATGCACCCACTTCGTACGACAAAACATGACTAATAAAAAGTAAAACTTATTTCCGCTATTAATCAAACATTTAATATAAAAAATGCAACATGTCTTAAACAGTATTTCATTTTATTTAATCGCGTTTTCTAGCTTTACAATAAGCATCTGGCAGTACACTACTGAATAGTAGACTGGTCATGTGGACATGCAAACAACGCTTCACACCGTGAGGTGGATCAACTGAACAAAACTGGTTGAAAATGTTTGGTTCTAAAAATCGCGATTGGTGGGGGGGGGGGGGGATCTTTCGCAAAACATTTTTTAACAAACCAAAAATTCTTTTGCAATATTTTTTAATTTTTCGTTGAATATATGAGCTACCTGGTATTTGTTTTATATTTTATCATATATTTTAATAATAAAAAAATGTATTCATGTTCATGTACTTTTTATTACGACTTGAAATCATTTAAATGTCAATATCAATTAATGGACTCTCCTACATTCCTAATGGACTCAAAATATAAGGACATGAGTCCATGGACTAAATATTTTTGGATGAATGAGAACCCTGTAACTGTATATGGATTTTTTTAAAAATGCCTTCATATTTACTGGAAAGAATAACCAATTTGTCAGTACCAGTCTATCCAATGTTAAAGAATTTTTTTTTTACCAACAGTTTTTGTTTTGTTGTTGGTTCCATTTTTTCTTTACAGTCGGTGTTTTTTTTAGGTGTCTTACGAGCCACAAGTTCAGCCAGCAAACGTTTCGTTAATGTTCGCAAACTATTTCATTGGTTCCCAATGTGGCCATTTGGTTTATCGTGAAACGCACAAACCAGTCTGGCAGAAGTTTTTTCGCTCGGTCTGGCTGAACGCAGCCCATTACTTTTCGAAGATTGCTTATTCCTAAACAGCGCATGGGATACTTTTGTGGATGTATTTTGCACATTGGTTCAATGTTTGTATGAATATTACTAAATCACATTTCCACAACCGACAAAAAAGCAGGTGATTCAAGGTTAGGAACATAATATCAGCGAACTAACATAGAAATGTTTGATGTATTACTAAAGTGGCACTACTGTCCATTGTTATTATGTAAGAACTGAACAAACATGTTCCTTTCAGTTCTCTTCGTTGGCAATTTGGTTTATAGAATTGGACCAACCACTGCTTGGCTCCAGGCCAGACTAGTCTAGAGATAAACCACTGTTTCAAACATGCACGGATTTGAATGTATGCTACCCTTTTGAAGTTTAAACTGAAGCTTGATAACCAGGTGTTTTGTTTGGGTTTTTTTAATTCAATAACGTTTTTATTCACTGATTATTCAATTTAGTAAATTTTTGGAAATATTTCACGTGAATGCAAATAGATTCGGATGTTATGTTTGCGCCAATCGAATTCGGAGATTAGCGCAAATTTTTAGCCCCGAGTTATGTTTACTTGTGCTCATTTGTGGCCAGATGTCTTGACATTTATGACCATTATCTGATTATTATTGCATATTAAGGGTTAGACTTCTTACTGTGACTTAGTTGCAATAACAATCTTTAACAAAATGTTATGTTTCTGGTGATTCAAATGAATAGTCTTGTGGTCTTTCTCCAAATATTTTTGTATGTACTAATCTTTAATATATAATCAACAATTTAAGTATGAATATAATGTTTGATTTAATGAGAGCATGTCTTTAACATTTCAGAACAATATGAAGCGTTTTTAAAATTCAATCATGACCAGCTACACAAGAGGTTTGGAAATGCTCCTATGAGTTGTAAGTTCAGTTAAGAGTCCGTGTCTGTTTTGCTTCTTTTTCTTTTCTTAACTTTCATATATAAAAGTATTATTTTGGGGCTTTAGGATTGTAATGATATATTGACGGAAAAATGCATCAGTTCGTGTAGCAAGATAATGCAAGGCCGCACGTTGTAAGGGTTTGTGTCATTGCTTGATTGGCCACCCTACAGTCCAGATTTGAACCCGATCGAGCATTTGTGGGACGGGCTGGACAGGTGGGTCAAGAAGTGTTTCAAAGGCACTCTGTTCACACAGGTCCTTCTCTTGTGAGTGGAATAACATCCCACAAAGGATGTTGATTTGGATCAAGAAATAGCATAGGTTACCAGCTTATTAACATTGTCCACACAAACATCATTTGTGATATGACAACAAAACTTGTCAAAATTTATTTCAGTAATGAAGACATAACCTAAAAATCCAAACAATGAAATAATTGTCAATAAAACATTTGAAATATATACCACTGGAAAAAAACTTTTTTTTCTTTCTTTTTTTTCTTTTTTCCCCATCAGTATACTTTAGAGCATTGTAATTTAAAATGGGTGCAAGATGGCTCAGTTTGTTCTTTATTCACTCCAAACTTTTCTTATTTACTCTTGGGGTATACCACAATTTCCTCAAAATAAAATGTGACAGTATTGAACTAAAACAACCTTCTACACTTGGGGGGTGGGGAGAACAAATGTTCCTGTTGTTCCCAAATTAGTGAGATTTAAAGCCCTGGGCCCCGTTCCATGAAGCAATCTTGGCCCTAAGATCAACTTAAATGCATAGGGTAGCTATGTGCCTACAGTAATCTTAGGGCTAAGATTGCTTCATGGAACGGGGCCCAGGTAAATCATTTAAATTGGTTGACTACATAAACACAAATCCATGTAACCCATTTGGTTTTTGCATAACCTCTCATGATCATGTCGATGTCATTTTATGCAAGAATGGATTTTTAAAAACTAGATTTACACAAGTGGTACATGAACAAAATTATTTTCTTGCTGTTGTAAGTGGTCTGCCATGACAGGAAATAATTAGTAATGACAAAGCAGGCGGGATAAAATATGACAAGTTGCCTACATTATACTGAAGACCATTAAAAAAGTAAAGCTTGTTTATATCTAATATAATCTGACAGCTTTTGTGTATTTGATTTCTGTGAGATTTTTGCCTTGAGCATATTCTTGCAAAGTGGGATAAAGTTTGTTACATAGCAAAGATATTGTTCAGTATCATGTCACAGTATACTATATAAATTTCACTATAGCAACATTAAATAGTAGATAAATTAGTAACTTGCTTATAAAAATTTAGAAAAGTTGATATTAAAATGATACTTCAGCAGGGCTCATACTGGAAAGAATTTACTTTTGTCCAGTTTTTGAAATATAGAATATTGCCTTGATCATCATTGAAAAGGGGTTAATTTATCCCATATTTGATTAGCCAACTACTAAATGTTGTAGCCACTTTGTATAAAAACAAAATAGCAATTGGCTAATTTGGCAGTGGGCAAGGTGAGCCCTGCTTCAGTGTAAATTTGTTAAAGATGTTTTTGTATTTTTAAGACCTATTCATGAGTAAAGTTATGGCAAGATAACTTGAAATGAGGTCCACACTTAACATACAAGGATAAGTAGAGCTATTGTGTTATGTGAAAAACAAAAATCTGCAATCTATCAGTTTTAATAGGTTTTTACATCATAAAAATGTATAGTTACATACATATATATGGGAGAATGTCGTTTTTGGTTGGGGTTTTTTTTAGTAAATACTACTACTACTCGAAACATTTGTAAAATTGAGCTTGCCTAATACATACAAATGTATATTATTGTCAAACACTGAAACAGAAAACTTTCAGCTGTTTCAGGTATGTTTTGTTTTTGGCTACAATGATTTGCGTTGATCTGTTTTCTGATTTTATTTATTTTTTTGTTTTTCAGATGTATCGTAAAGTTCACAGATAACATGGATGACAATTACAAGCTATCTGTGGTTTCATATTGCTGGAAAGGTTGTCCGTGCATTTCTGTTTTTTCTGTAAACAATTTGGATTCTTTGTTGTCAGGCCTGGAACATGCTTGACTGTTTGTGGATTATTTATAAAGACTTGTTGGTACTTGTTAAACTTTCTGTGGATGGGTTAATTAATATTACAGTTGATCAGTGCTGGCATTATTATTATTAAACATTTCATACAAATTTTGATCAAACAGTTTTGTGCTCCACCAGTTTGAATTCTGCAGACGTGTGTGTTTTCAGAACACACTAGGCCAGTGTTGGTTGTATGGGTAATTGATGATCGATGAACGTGTTAAGTGACATTATCCCGACAGTTTATAGGGAAATTTGTGCAGAACATTTGCTGATGTAATGAGTGAAATTGTTATTGTCTTGGACCTCTGCTGAACTAGTGTAAATTGTGTGCGCGTGTGAATTTGTGAATGTATGCTTGGTGTCTGATGGGCAATACTGTGTGGCTGAAGATGACGTCTTAAGCATAGTCTGTCTGATAAATGTAATGTAGTTTTTACTCCTTTTACTTGTAAATCTCTTCCTGTAGTTTGTTAGTGGGCACCCATAGTGTAAATAATGACTAGATGTTTGCTAATAAAGGTTGTATCTCACATGCTCGTCGTTGTATTAATACCAGTTGACCACTAGATTTCATCTAGTTCACAAAAATAGGCATTCACAATTAAATTATGAAGAATAGAATGGTAGGATACCTTGTGCATCAACAGGTCATCGCAACCAGTTGTTGGAATGGGTAAACACCACTGGTTATTGTTGGACCTCTACTACTGAACTAATAACTCGCTACCCTTAACAATATTTTGAGGGAAGGATAGTGGTGGTAAATATTAAATGCCGCCCCCCTCCCCACGAGTTTGCTGCCATTGTCAGATGTTTCCTATCAATAATAGAACGCTACCCTTTTAATACTGGTAGTTCTAAATGTTTATAGTAGCTCGATCTGGATCGCAAAATATATTTGTCAAATTGTACTTGTCCAAACTATGGCAGAAGATTTGTGGACGATCTCTAAAGTGTAACGCACTGAAACAAAGGGTCTGCTTCTTGCTGGTCTGGTTGTAGGCCTCTGATCACAGTGGTCTTCCCATTTGGTTGACCAAATCCGGAACTATTTGCCCAAGTAGTCTGCTGTTTGACTGATTATTTCATAGCAGAGATGTAGTTAACCTGTTAATATTGAAGACACTTTCTCCTCTTTTTTTTTCTCTTTTTTTTTTATATGATGGTTTTTTGTTTTGTGGTAATTCCGGCCAATTGCAAAAGTAGTGTTTTTATTGTAAAATGGGTGTACTCCAGCCAGGTTTGGTGAGTGGGTGTTTAAACCAATATCCTAGGAGAAAGCTGGACAACGGGTTGTCCTTTCAGAGTATGTTAGAGTATGTTGCCCATGAGCAGGCAAAGGTCATTTGGTAATTTTGACAAACCTGCTATATTTTTCCATTAGTAGCAAGGGATATTTTAAATGCATCATCCCATAGACAGGATAGCACATACCACACTGAAGCTATATCCTCGCCGAACGCGAGCGATTATTTTATTGTGCGACAAACATATATTAACCAAACAACTAACTTCAACTTGGCGGTTTCAACTGTAACAATTTTAAAATTAAGACTCATGGTCGCTTCTGGTTAGGATATAAATATTGCATCGCACGCGTCCGGCTAGGATACATCGCGGGGCCGGGACGTAGCCCAGTGGTAAAGCGCGGTCGGTCTGGGACCGTTCCCCGTCGGTGGGCCCATAGGGCTATTTCTCATTCCAGCCAGTGCACCACGACTAGTATATCAAAGGCCGTGGTATGTGCTATCCTGTGTGGGTTGGTGCATATAAAAGATCCCTTGCTGCTAATCGAAAAGTAGCCCATGAAGTGGCGACAGCGGGTTTCCTCTCTAAATATCCGTGTGGTCCTTATCAATATGTCTGACGCCATATATCCGTAAATAGAATGTGTTTAGTGCGTCGTTAAATAAAACATTTCTTTCTTTCTATTTTGACAACATCAATAATTGTGGTCTCTGGCCAATAGAATGTAGCCAAAACTCGGTGGGTAGAGCGCTCACCAGAGGGCTTGGTATACCAGTATATATAAACGGCCGTGGTATGTGGTTTCCTGTCTCGAAAAGTTTATATCAAAGTTCCTTTGTTACTAATGGGAAAATATAGTGGATTTGACCCAAGACGGTCAGAATTATCAGCTCTTGGACATCAATAACCAATTGTTGATAAAAAAAACGTCTATGGTGGTGTCTTAAAACAAACTCTTTCAAAACTTCTAATTGTTCCCTGATTCTTATTGTACTGCCACCTCATTTATTATCGGATAGGTACGGCCCAGACTTCATTAAGATTGGGGCGAGACGTAGCCCAGTGGTGAAGCGCTTGCTTGATGCGCGATCGGTTTGGGATCATTCCCCGTCAGTGGGCCCATTGGGCTATTTCTCGCTCCATCAAAGGACGTGGTATGTGATACCTTGTGTATGCGTACAAAATATCGAAAAAGAGTAGCCCATGAAGTGGCGACAGCGGGTTTCCTCTCAATATCTGTGGTCCTTAACCATATGTCTGACGCCATATAACCGTAAAATAAAATGTACCATTTCTTTCCATTAAGATTCCACAAAATCTATTCATATCTGTATTTTAATTTTAATGTAATCTCATTTTGCCCCCACATTCGGGTTAGAATTATGTGCTTTAAACTCCGCAACTGGATAATCGTGACAGTGGAAATTAAACATGATCACTTTTAAGATTAATTATCTCCATTTAGAGATGTGTTCAGCAAGTTAACATTCTTACTTATTATTATTATTATTATCATTAATTTATTATTATTAATATTTTAAAAAATATAAAATAATCGTTAATTTGAATGGAAACCAAATGTTGATGGTTGCGGTGTAAATCATCCTATACCTAATTCGGTAGGGAAGATGTTGCAGACACAACAAGAGGTTATATAATGTAACCTAGATATTTTATACAGTTTTTTTTTTTAAAAAATAGTATAACATTTGGTTGTGGTAGCTTAATAAATATGTTAGCTTCAGATATGTTTAACTTAGGCCCTACTACAGAGCACTCGATTTGTTGACGAGTGCAAGATGATAATTGCTATGTTACTATTCATATAAACGGTTTACAGTAACTTGTGTCACATTGATACGGGTGGTCATATGATCTGTGAAAATTATTACTAAGAATTCTCGAAGTACTACAGAGTAATTTGATTACATGAAATCTGACCCAATTTTGGGAGAATGACCCAAGTAGGGGCGGGACGTAGCCCAGTGATAAGCGCTCGACTGATGTGCAGTCGGCCCGGGATCGATTCCCGTCATTGGGCCCATTGGTCTTTTGCTCGTTCCAGCCAGTGCACCACGACAATGGCCTATGGTATGTTCTATCCTGTCTGTGGGATGATATTTATAAAAGATCCCTTGCTAATGGAAAAATGAAGCTGGTTTTCTCTCTAATGGGGCGATCACACTGGCCCGAATGAGCTTCCGTTTGTTTTCCATATACGAAAGTAGTGTAATTTTTTAAACTGGTCGAATGTTCCTCCGAATGTGTTTTCCCCAATGTATCACCGAATGCTTTCCGTTTGTTTTCCGAATGGTTTCAGAATGCTTTCAGAATAGACCGAATACTTCCCGCATGTTGACTTCGAAAGGTTTCCTTTCCGAATGCTTTCAGAACACGGCGAATCGACCTAGAATGGACCGAACTCTTTCCGCAAGGGTTCGGAAAGCGTTCGGAAAGGGTTCGTCATGTTCTATATCCATTCGGGGTGTTCGGAAAGCATACGGAACATACTGTGCATTCTGGAAGTGTACGAGCAGTTCGGAAAATGTTCTGAAAGAATACTGGAAGGGTTCTGGCAATTCGTTATACATTCGGCGGCATAAATGAAAAAAAATCCGGAAAGGATACAGAAAACGTTCAGAAAGCATTCGTCATGTTCTAGGTCCATTCGGGGTGTTCGGAAAGCATACGGAACCCAGCACCTCCAAATTTTCATTCCGAATGCACCAAGAACTAGTCGCATGCTTCCCGAACGTTTTCCGTACATGCCGTATGCTCCTAGAATGCTTCCCGAATACTTCCCGAATACACATGGACGCCACATTCGGATGGTCGATGAAAATTATTTTGAACATGCACAACAAATTTTTGGAGCTACCGAATGCCGTTCCGTATGCATCCGTACGGAGCCGAACAGCCAGTATGCTCCTAGAACACACCGAATGCTTCCCGAATATGATCCGTTCGCTCCCCGAACACCCAAATTCCTATTCGGAAAACAAACGGAATGGCATTCGGGCCAGTGTGATAGGGCCATAAGACTGTTAAATTATCAAACGTTTGACATCCAATAGCCGATTATTAATAAAACAATGTACTCTAGTAGTGTCGTTAAACAAAACAAACAACTAGGCGTAAGGGCTTTCTTCAGCTAGACAAAAATTACACTGTTTCGTGATGTTTGTGTAATCCCCCCCCCCCCCCCCCCCCCCCCCCCCCCCGTCCTTTCTATTCCATAAGGTAGCTGACAAAGTGCATCTAATTTAAATAAGCATAATACAAAATTCGGATTCAAAATAGCCACATGCTATCAGAAATCCACTTTCCTGGGAAATTTTAATTCAAACCTATAGTCCCATAAAAATGCGTGCACTAAGAATAACTGGTGAAAAGTGTAGAGATGAAGACACAGCTGTCAAACATATTTGACCATCCCAGTCATCGACCAGTTGTTGGAAGACCTAGCCGACACGAAAGATTTGGTGATGATTATCACAGATGAGTCCATAAACGTACACTGTAGGGAGGGGGAGAGGAGGCAAACGCCCCCTAGTGTGCTGGAGCAAATCATCAAATTCTTGCAAAAACGATACAGATAGGCCTATTCGAGCAAAATGAGCTGGCCTGAAACCATTTCATCATGCATTTCCATCATTCTACCCACAATATTAGTTGTAATCTATGTCAAAATGCATATTAATTCGTTTACAACCCTTCATAGCTGTTTGGCAGTGATGCTAATATGAATAAAAAAAACAAAAAACATGGGAGTCCGTATTCTTATGGTTGCTTAAGTCCAAGATAGCAAATCATTAACAATATGCAGTGAGAAATATGCTGCCGAGTATGAAGACGACCCTCGAGCTCCTAGTCCACAGTATCCTACGTGCAAGATGAATTACAGTTGGGGGTGGGGATGGAATCTAGCACAGTCGATAGAGCACTCACCTGAGGTGCTTTGGTCGCAGAATGGAACCTCCTCGGCGGACAGATAATATTCTCTAATTTGCCTTTATTTTCAGTCAAATCCAGTGCTCCACGAGTGGTATATCAAAGGTCATGGAATGTGTTGCCGGCGTTATGAAGGAAGGAAAAGTTTTATTTAACGACGCACTCAACACATTTTATTTACGGTTATATGGCGTCAGACATATAGTTAAGAATCGCACAGATATTGAGAAAGGAGACCCGCTGTCGCCACTTCATAAGCTACTCTTTTCGATATTTTGTACACATACACAAGGTATCACATACCACGTCCTTTGATGGAGCGAGAAATAGCCCAATGGGCCCACTGACGGGGAATGATCCCAAACCGAACGCGCATCAAGCAAGCGCTTCACCACTGGGCTACGTCTCGCCCCAATCTTAATGAAGTCTGGGCCGTACCTATCCGATAATAAATGAGGTGGCAGTACAATAAGAATCAGGGAACAATTAGAAGTTTTGAAATAGTTTGTTTTAAGACACCACCATAGACCACAATTATTGATGCTGTCAAAATAGAAAGAAAGAAATGTTTTATTTAACGACGCACTCAACACATTCTATTTACGGATATATGGCGTCAAACATATTGGTAAGGACCACACGGATATTTAGAGAGGAAACCCGCTGTCGCCACTTCATGGGCTACTCTTTTCGATTAGCAGCAAGGGATCTTTTATATGCACAATCCCACAGACAGGGTAGTACATACCACGGCCTTTGATATACCAGTCGTGGTGCTCTGACTGGAACGAGAAATAGCTCAGTGGACCCACTGACGGGGATCGATCCCAGACCGACCGCGCATCAAGCGAGCGCATTACCACTGGGCTACGTCCAGCCCCCCCCCCCCCCCCCCTCCGGCGTTATGAGTGCAAACTGTAAGAGACCAATTGGTATGTTTGATCGTCTTGACAGATGTGATACACAGAAGAACACATACATGGACTGGATTGTCTGCACTGCGATTTCGAGGTGGACACCAGATTACGCGACATCATCCATTAGCATACAAATGCCTATAGCCTACTGCCAAATGGATGTCAGAACGGGTGGGTGGGAGCTGCCCCCCCCCCCCCCGCGCTAAAAACTATTATTCATTGACCTCTCTTCCCAACAAGTGAAAGACGGAATAACATGTATATATATATATATATATATATATATATATATATATATATATATATATATATATATATATATATATATATATATATATATATATTATAGGCTACTACTGTCTAAATGTTCACCCGGATCTGTTTTGTGTACATTAAATGTCAAATCAGTCTAATGACAGAGTAGGCTAGTACATGAGCCAGTCCAAATCTGAGTACCAAATTGGTAAGAAAGATAAATGTATCACTCAGGGGATAGTAGGTTTCATGCTCCGTGCGTATTTCCTTCTTTTTTGTTCAATATATTTTTCAGAATGGCTCGACTCGACCGCCAAAAAACCTCGCTCGCCACAGTACAGACCACCCACTGCACAATTCCGCCACATGCGTCTGGAGAGACTATTAATGATTTAAAAGTACTATTTCGTATCTGGCCAATTTAAAATAATAATAAATAATAAATAACTACAAATTAATAGATCACATACATGAAAGGTGAATATAAAAGAGCATATATGATGATAGGGTCGATGTTTATAATATATGTATTAATGATTATGAACTATACTCTTCAAAAAAAGTAGGGGAACCTGAAATATTAATGCTAATATTAACTTTTAGACCGAACATACGTTTTGACCACAGACATCCTAGTAAAGAACGTTCAGGTCTGTTTATCAACACACCGAAGCACATTCCATAGTTTGTACATGCATCACGCAGTTGTCCTGTACACGTGCGTGTGGTGTCATTCTCGATTTTGACAATTTCCAGGAAGGTCCATTAATCACTGTGGAACATTATTTTTGTCAACCTTTTTATTCTCTTGATCATACAGTTGTTATTGTTTTGTTTTTAGTAATTTTTATTGTTTGAATTTGCGATTTACTGATAAAAATCCCCCGTCAACTTTCAAATTTCACTCCTGACCCCAATCGTACTTCAAGATCTTTGGTGGTCACACAACCTACTGTAATACTGATCTACCGGTTGTAATGTTTGCCCAATTAATTCACTATTATCATATAACCATTCCCAACAGCTTATATACCTTACAATTTTGTCAATTGCAAAGTCTTATTAGAGTTCCCCTACTTTTTTAAAAGAGTATATAGGCCTAATTAGTACGAATAACCTGTAAATAATTTATATAAATAATAATATATATATATACATGTTATTCCGTTATTGTTGTTATTCCGTTATTGTCGTTATTATATATATATATATATATATATATATATATATATATATATATATATATATATATATATATATATATATATAGGCCTATATATATTTTTTTATTTTTTATTTATATAATAACAACGACAATAACGGAATAACATGTATACATATATACAGGGCCGTAGCTAGGATTATTTGTTTGGGGGGGGGGGGGGCGGAGAGCAACTGAGTAATTAATAGTCTAAAACTCTTTAAACAGTTAAGAAGAGAATTTTCTTTAATGCTTTCCGGACTTTTTTGGCACTTGCCCCCCCCCCCCCCCCCCCCCCCCCCCCCCCCTCCCGCTAGCTACGGCCCTGATATATAAATGTTTTAAAATGTGTGCATATTAGCAAACAATCTGCTCATAAATAAAATAGTTGTAAATTCCATAGTATGAAAAAAGGCGTTCCCCGCTAGGCCTAGGCAGCCAGTTTCCTGTATTTTTGGACCAAGTATCGAAATAATCATTTGTCAGGCTTCAGATAGCTATAGTTTAAATCGACTTAGCTGTCGTTAAATAAGTATTCATTATGTTGCACAGTTTAGTTGGCCTACTGGTTTTGTTTTGGCCATGTCCCAATATAACACGGTCTTCTTTTTCAATCGACACACCGGAAGTAGTGCACTGTGCTATCCGGGTATTTTCCAAAGTTGTTTAGGTTACCAACATGTCGTCGGTTGATGACTCGGACATTCCAGGCAAGCAAAGTTTACGTTTTGTCAAGTTTCTGTATTTATGCAGGCGTTTACAATTATAATTCCAGTGCTGCTTCAGAAGAATGTGTAGCTGATTGTGCTAAATTATCTGTAATTTAATCCGTGTTTGTTTTCGAGAGCACCGCGTAGAGAGGGGAACTTGTTGGTGCTTGAACAAGTTAAAGTGTTGTTTCCATTTCCGCCACAGTAATGTCCGTAGTGAAAGTGTCTTGTTCCCCAAAGTTAACAGCTCTTCACTCAAACTACATACAGTCTGAATGGTGTTCATAGAACGCCACATCAAGCAAACCAATATGGTTACCAGTCATATCGTCTCTGGAGTCTGGGTCATAACAACCCCCTTTCCATGGTGGGACCAGACAACTTGGACCGGGGGACAACTCGGCCCCGTGGCCGAGTTATTAGACTGATAGACGGGGCATGCTGTGACACATTATATGCGTGTTAAGTATTATAGTTGGCCATGTCGTAGTGTCGAAGTATTGTACTATAGTAATAATAAAGCATTATACTGATAGATACCGCTAACTATATGGTCACCATTAAGAATGACAATTGTGTATGTTGTAGGCACATATCGTAGTGTTGGATGGGTTTCTAGAAGTATTGTACTATAGAAATAACGCAAAAGACATCATTTGCCAAATTCCCACATTTATTACATTAAATACATACGCACATATGTACGCAAAAAAACCAACAGAACACATACATAAATAGTTATAATAAAGAAATAAAACACCAATCACCAAAAGAACATAGAAATAAAACGTTATTTGCTGAAAATGTCATCATGCTCACCAATTGGAATTACTTCTTAAAAGCAGGAAGTCAGGAGGCTATATCCGCGAGTGTTGTTACAACGATAA
Organism: Gigantopelta aegis; assembly: GCF_016097555.1. Lineage (NCBI taxonomy): Eukaryota > Metazoa > Mollusca > Gastropoda > Neomphalida > Peltospiridae > Gigantopelta > Gigantopelta aegis. The sequence continues at coordinate 4,107,974 of NC_054702.1, read as the reverse complement.
ATAACTTTTGCTTGTTTTTTCTGGGATCATCTCCAATGTTTAGGTCACCGACTGTAGAACAAAAACAAATTATTCGAACAGTGGAAACTATCTTCAAAGATAAATGGATCAGCAATTTATCAATTTAACAAAAAACACATTCTTTTATTTCTGTGAGAATACTTTAATTTAAAAAACAACACTTGTTCAACAATATTGTTCAACAATAGACAAGATTGTCCATGTGCATTCTTTCCATGGACCAAAACAACCCCCTTTCTAAGGACCAAAACGTCCCTAGGCCTCACACTATCCATTGCCAAATTAACCAATTGCTAAAATATTTTATGTAAAGTAGCTACAACATTTAGTCTTTGGCAAATAAAATATTCTTTAAAGTTACATTCTCTAGTTACCATATTATAACATGTTGCATGTACAAATGTGAAATACAAGCTCAAATGCACTTTTAAAAAAGTTGTGTGTGTTCGCTATGAACGGATATCGCCAAACGTATACGCTTGATTCGTCGCCTGTGCTGCCATAGCTCGGCAAAGCACAAACAACAGCCTGTTGTCAGTTTCAGTTAACATGTGCGTTTGCCGATTTCAAATTGTAGGGTTCGTCTCAAAAAATTAAAAGAGAAATCTTGCGCTGTACGAAGAACGTTCGGTTGAGGATACGGTACTAGAGTCTTTAGCTAAAACCGGTTTGATCTTTACAACGTATTATCGACAGTCATACCTTCCTATTTCAAAATTGATATTTTATAAAGTGTTGAAGTAGAACTTTCAGTTTAGTTTGTATACTAGTAACACATTCTTAATTTTACGTGTTAAAATCGACAAATTCAAATAAATATTATTTCGTTTGGAAAGGGTAAAGTTAAGTAGGGGGGGGTTGTTTAACAACATCAAAGATAAGGCATATTGATTTAATAATCATCTGACCCCATACAACCGTAAATAAAATGTGTTGAGTACGTCGTTAAATCAAACATATCCTATCCTTCCTTCCATCTGCTGTTGGATGTCTAACATTTGGTAATTTTGACATATAATCTTAGAGAGGAATCGGGTGCATGTGCAGGGGGAGGGTATTGGAGGTCGAAACCCTTACTTGCCCAACCTTAAACAAATTTCAACCCCGCTGAAATCCCTGCACACACGCCTTGGAAACCCGCTACATTTTTTTTTTTAGCAAGGGATCATTTATATGTACCATCCCACAGACAGGATATCACATACCATGGTCTTTTATATACCCGCCGATGGGGATCGATCCTAGACTGACCGCACATTTCCAAAAAACACCTTTTTAGGTCTAAGTAATGAATAAAAATAACATATAGTCTTGAAAAATGTTACGTAAATCGAACACAGTACCCTCTTCCTCTACCCCTAGAGCGTTACATAATTAGTAACACCCCCTTACATGTAACGCATATGCCAACAGCTGGCCACTGTCAAAATTTCCAGGCAAATCCCCCACCCACCGACCCCTGGAAAGGCATTGTACCATACCTCTATGGATATAAATATGTTTTGGAGATATGAGACGACCACTCAATCAAGACAGTTAAATTTGTTCAAAAATTGCGAAATCTCACGTGATCTCTTGCTATACTTGTGATAAGCCAATGAAAACTGAGATTGGTACGAGCCCATCAAAAGTGTCCCACTTTCAAAATATTGGCTTTGTTTTTGACCTGGATAAGCCAGCATAGTGAAACCAATGCTGAGTGCGGCGTCATATATGCACCAAACGTAATTGGATTTTCTGTTCTATATGCTTAAATAATAAAAATATTCCGGATACTGCCGCTTTAAATTTAATTAACCACATTTTAATAATTTTCAAGGAAATACTCTATACGTAAAAAAATTGGCTAAAGCAAAGTTTATTCGGAGGGTGGGGGACCCTATGTATAATGTTAATGATATGATAATATGTTAACCGAATAAATGATTTTGAAGATTATGTTGAAAATGCTATTCTTGTTATGTTCAGTTTTAATTTGACAAAATTGCAAACACGCACATGTTTATTTATTGAAGACCAAGACAAAACTGAACAGAAAAAAAGCACAATTCCGATGCATGTAATTATTGAAAAAGACAATAAAATGACTACAATGTCTATTTACACATATCATAAAATCTGTATGATGTTTTGACTGGATATGATTAATATAAGAGAGAACCTAACTCTAACCCTAAATCTAATCCTAACTATAAAGTTTAAAATGGAGGGGAGTGGTGGAGCTTGGCGAATATTTTACAGTCGCGGTCTTTAATTTATTCCTTGAAAGTCTAAATTTGAAAAAAATATTTTTAGGTCTTTGAAAGTCTTTGATTTGTAATAAGAGTCTTTAAAAGTCTTTAAATTCTCACAAATCATAGCCAAAGCCATGATATCTTTAACAGCTGCGTGCATTTGATATTTTCCAGTTACAAGGTTTAATCTGTCATGATGCATGTAAAAAAAAAATTGGCATGACAAACAACATAAACAGTAAACTGATTTTGTATTTTTATTGCATTCTATTGTCTTTGACCGCTGTGCAAGTCTTTGAAAGTCTTTGAAAATGGCAGTTGAAAGTCTTTGAATTTGTTTGGTCTTTAAAGCTATGAACCCCGTTTTACTAATTCAGCAGCCATAAAAAATCAACCATACCTACTCATTTGTTTGACATAATATTAGGTAGGCCTTGCCATTTCTGTTAATATTACTTGAATGGCTGGGAATATGGCACAGATGTGCAGTTTCCTAGGTTACTGATTAATGGAAATGGCGACTACTTATTTGTAAACATTAAGCCTAAGCCATAAGATCAGTAAGACAATCCTGCACGCATACCTGCTTGACTACTGACAATACATCACTTTGGCCCGGAATAGGGGTCAGGTAGGCCCGACCTGATCAATCGGCTGGTCACACCAAGCTCGAGAGCATACAATCATTGTTTTGTTTACATTAGTCAAGAGCAAACATTGTTTTATATACCATGTGTATTTGTTGCTCTTGAAGCGGTGGCTAGGGTTAATTGGGTGATTTTGTTTCCTTAATGCCCAAGTATATCAACCATGTATCCCTGGCATGGCTGTCTGCTGGTTATCCGCAGCACCATGTCCCCTTGTTGGACTCGGTGGTGGGTGGGTGGAATGGTTGATGAACCTTTCTTCATTTAAGAATTGAACGTGAAATTTTTTGAGTTTCATGCTAGTATGAAACGCAAAACCGCTTTACACACTGTATGAATGGCGTAGCGCGAAGCCATTCATACTAAAGTGTGTAAAGCGGTTTTGGAAAACTTAATGTGCTCGTTGTGGTCTGTTTGACCATGACAGCAAGTCATGTAAGAATGATATACTTTGTCTCAACTGCAAGGACAACCACTGTGCATACTCGCGAGAGTGTCCGTGGTAGAAGCTGGAAAAACAAGTTCAACAGGTAAAGGTACAAAATAAACTGTCCTTCACGGATGCCAGGAAGTTGGTGAAGACAGCAACACCGACAGTGGCTAACAAGTCATATTCGGCTGCAGCTGCTGCCAAAGTTGTCACTAAAAGTGTTGCAGTCAACACAGACCTCACCTGGCATTGTGATGAAGCCAAGTACAAGAAACTGTCTGATATTGAGAAACAGGTGCAAAAAGCATCACAAAAACCCCAGAAAAAGGAAATTGAAACACAAGTGTCATTGGATTTTTAAAATCCACCAAATAGGTCAAGCACTAGTCTTCCTAAGACAGGAAATGACACAAAGAAATCTACAGAAATACTGTCTGGTAGGCTGAAAAAGATCGATCAGCAACATTTATGAAACTTTGGCTGATATCGGTGATGATGATATGGAGATTTCATCCCCAGATCATTGCCGATCACAAAGACCACCAACAAAGCCAAAGATAAAACCCATACTTCCTCCCGATGGAAAATAAAGTTATCCAGTGGAACTTTCGTGGGCCTATAGGCCCAATTTTGATAAATTAAGTCTTCTAATTCAAAACTATAATCCTCTTGCAGTGTGTCTTCAGGAAACCTTCCTGAAGGATACTGACAGTATTAACATCAGAGGATTTAATCTCTACCATACATGTCAAGAAACTGAAAATAGAGCAACTGGGGGCGTTTCCATTATTGTAAATGAAAACATTCCCCAGAGTACAGTCATATTAAAGTCAAATTTGCAAGCTGTGGCTGTAAAGGTCACGGCTCATAAAACTATTACTCTATATTCACTTTATTTACCCCCTCGAAACAATTACAATTTTAATATTAGGGATTTTCAAGGTTTTCTTGATCAACTCCCTACTCCCTTTATTATCATGGGAGTTTTAATGCTCACCACATGTTGTGGGGATGCGATGACATAGAAAGAAAGAAAGAAAGAAATGTTTTATTTAACAACACACTCAACACATTTTATTTATGGTTATATGGCATCAGACATGGTTAAGTGCCACACAGAGTTTGAGAGGAAACCCGCTGCTGCCACTACATGGGCTACTCTTTCCGATTAGTAGCAAGGGATCTTTTATTTGCACTTCCCACAGGCAGGATAGCACAAACCATGGCCTTTGTTGAACCAGTTATGGATCACTGGTCGGTGCAAGTGGTTTACACCTACCCATTGAGCCTTGCGTAGCACTCACTCAGGGTTTGGAGTCGGTATCTGAATTAAAAATCCCATGCCTCGACTGGGATCCGAACCCAGTACCTACCAGCCTGTAGACCGATGGCCTAACCACTACGCCACCGAAGCCAGTGTGATGACATAAATACTAGAGGTAAACAATTAGAAGACTTAATTCTCAAAAATGACTTAATATTACTAAATGATAAAAGTTATACATAATTTCATCCTGCAAGTGGTTCTTTCACATCCATTGATTTAACCCTTTGTAGTCCGTTACTTTGTCTTGATTTCTCCTGGAAAGTTTGTCCAGACCCTTGTGGTAGTGACCACTTTCCAATTATTTTGGAGAATGATGGATCTCCATCATTTGAAAGGGCTCAGAGATGGAGGTCGGCATCTATGCAGCACTCGACTGCAACAAACTGCCATGATCCCATGTCTTTGTTCACCTCCATCTTGAAAGATATTGCAGAAGAAACTATTCCTAAGACTTCAGCAGTACCGAAGCGTTTCAATAAACCATGGTTCAGTGAGACATGCAAAGATGCAATCCAAGAGTGAAACAGGACCCTCAAGAGGTTCAAACGCGAACCTACCGGGGATAACCTGAATAGTTATCGTATTGCTCAGGCAGTTGACTTCTCAAACATCTGTGAAATCTGTCTGGAATAGGATACATAAAATCAAGGGAAAAGAATCCAATAATACAGTTTGCCATTTGTCTGTCAACGACACGGATGTGACGTCTCATTGTGACATTGCCAATGCATTGGCACACAATTTCTTTCATAACTATTCTTCTTTCAGTACATGCTTTTACATCTGTCAGATATAAAGCTGAAAAGCAACCTATTAACTTTTCATCTGAAAATGCTGAAGTATACAACAGGCACTTCTCTTTGGAGGAGCTGCAGAATGCTCTAAGTAGAGCCCATGATACTTCAGTAGGATCAGATGAAATACATTATCAACTCTTAAAACACTTACCTGAATCATCCTTAATGGTTCTATTAAATATCTTTAACAAAATCTGGATTTCGGGTAACTTTCCTTCTGATTGGAGAAAAGCCATTGTTATTCCTATTCCTAAGCCTGGTAAGGATCCAACAAATCCTACCAGTTATCGCCCTATTGCTTTGACAAGTTGCATTTGTAAAACCATGTATTTTGAAAGACCTCCATGGCATGGGCCTAAGAGACTGTATGCCTGACTTTATCTCAAATTTCTTACAGAATAGGTCTTTCAAGGTACAAGTGGGATCTACGTTATCCGATTCTCACTCCCAAGAGACGTGTGTGCCTCAAGGTAGCATCCTGTCAGTAACTTTATTTTCTGTGACAATTAACAGCATCACCCAGTGTTTAAAACCTGGCGTTGATAGCTCGTTATATGTCGACGATTTTCATATTTGCTACAGGTCGTCCAGCATGAGTATCATTGAATGTCAGTTGCAGTTTTGTTTGAATAAACTTCAACAATGGGCAGCTGACAATGGATTTCGATTCTCAAAGTCTAAAACCGTCTGTATGCATATCTGCTGTTTCTGGACAAAACTCCGGTTCCAGTTGTGGAAGAGACCAAATTTCTGGGGGTTATTTTTGACAGGAGGCTATCTTTTGTTTCTCATTTACAGTATGTAAAAAAGAAGGGCTTAAAGGCCATCAATATCTTAAAGGTTATTAGCAAGACTGAATTTGGGAGCAGATCGAAAGGTTATGCTCAGACTTTACAGATCTTTAGTTCGGTCTAAACTTGATTATGGGTGCATTGTGTATGGATCAGCATGCAAGTCTTACTTGCAAATGCTAGATCCTATACACAACCAGGGACTTATGCTTTGTCTTGGTGCTTTCAAAACATTTCCTGTGGAGAGCTTGTATGTCGTTGCACACGAACCTAGTTTGGGTGCTAGATGTGCAAAGCTTTCTCTGCAGTATGCTACAAAGATTAAATCATGCCAAAACATCCTGCACACAATGCAGTGTTTGATAATAAATATATGAAGTTATTTGATGCGAAACCGAATGCGATTCGAACATTTGGTCTTCGCATTAAGCAGTTTTTATCAGTTTCCAACATTGATTTAACAGACATTTTGGAAACGTCTTCATATTTTATTTTGCCACCTTGGTGTATCAAACCACAAAAAATTATATTCGATCTTGTGCATCTAAAAAAGGATCGCACAGATGCAGTTATATATAAACAACATTTCATGGAAATCCAAGAGAGGTACTGTGATTACATTCCTGTTTACACAGACGGATCACGGGATAGGAATTCTGTGGCTTGTGCTACAGTTTTTCCATCGGACGCAATAATTTCCATGAGATTGCCCGATTCAGCATCAATATTTACTGCTGAAACCTGGGCAATCATTAAAGCCCTGGAACAGATTAAGGATTCATGTGCATCCAAATATATTATTTTTACAAACTCACTTTCATGTCTCCAAGCTCTACAATACATGAAATTGGAGCACCCGTTAGTTGGAATGGTGATACGAAAGTGTGTCTTTTTTATCAATTGCCAATAAAGATGTTATATTTTGTTGGGTATCCCGCCATGTTGGCATTAAGGGTAACGAAAAGGCAGATGTTGATGCCAAGTCTGCTTTGAACTTGCCGCATGTCCATGTTGGTGTCCCCTACAGTGATTTTAAAATTCATATTAACCAATATATCTTTTCGACTTGGCAAGATTATTGGGATGGTGCGGTTGCTAACAAGCTTCATGCTGTCAAGCCAGTTCTGGGAGAGTGGCAGTTATCCTACAGGCGGTGCAGGAAGGATGAAGTAGTCTTGTGTAGTGCCAGCATCGGCCATACATATTTGACGCATTCATTTATTTTAAAGAAGGATCCTCAGTGTGAACATTGTCAATGTACACTGACTGCGCCGCATTTTGGTGGAGTGTGATCATCTCAAGCCAACGAGGAATGAAATATTTGGCAATATTAATTGTAAAGTTTTTAAAACACTTTTGACTTACCTTGATTTGATATATTGTATTATACTTTTCCCCCACAGCTCCTTACACTGTGGTTTTACATAAATATATATAAATATTTTCATATACTTACTATTTGTGACACCCAATAGCCGATGTGTATTTTTGTGCTGGGGTGTCGTTAAACATTCATTCATTCATTCATTCATTCATTTACAATCCTACACCATCATATTGGTCTTGTATGCAATGAATGTGACACAATGAACAGTAATTTTTGGATACATGTGATTTGTTATATTTGATGGAAGCTATGTAGCTGTATACACCTTTTTGTTTTTATCTTTTTAAATTTGTACTTTTTGTACTCTATTTCTAATGTCAATGACATATTAAATTTTGACACCACTGTTTTAAAATAAATTTAACGTATCTTATCTAATTCATTTCATATGTCTTTCTTATTTTTCGTTCCTGTCAGAGCACTATGACTGGAATATCAAAGGCTGTGGTTTATGCTATCCTGTCTATGGGATGGTGCGCATATAAAAGATCCCTTACTACTAATGGGAAATAGTCTTATTCAACTTACTGTGCTAGCACAACAAATATGCTATTCAACCTGAGTCATACCTACACACTGCAGAATTCTCTCCCTTGCCGGATATGCGCAATGCTATCCTTGCACGGGCTACCTGTAACTTCATTCTCAATTCTGCAGTCCACCTGTTAACACCTGTTAAGCTTTGGCAAAAAGTTTTCTTTACTTGTAATTTTGTGTTTGTTTTTTTGGTTGAACTTGACATACGGTTGGTAGTTGGGAATTCTGTGTTGAATTTACCATGTCCGACGCGAGTTCGTTGACAGCTAGCGCACGGAAAGTTTGTGCGCGAGATGGTTGTCCATTTCTTTTACGACGTAAAGACACACACGTGTTGTGTCCGGACTGTCGGTCTTGTTCTCAAGACCGTCAGTGTGAGATCTGCGCCACGTGGTCTCCTGACCAGTGGGTTCGGTTCGGTTCGCAGACTCAGGTTTCGGGTACCAGCAAAATCTTGTCGTCTGCTTCGGCAGTAGTCGGCAAGTCGGACTTAGTGGGTAGGTCCCATAAGTCTGTAGACACTTCTAAAAGTGTCCGGAAAGGGGGGAAACACAAGGGTGTTTCTTCTTCGGTCCGTGTTACGAGTACAGTTACAGATACTTCGGGAGCGCCCCCCCCGGGCTCCTATTGTGACCGTGGTACGTGAGCCGTCTTCGTTAGTGACGGCGCCTTCTTCTGTTTGTGTGGCTTCGTCGCGGGCGTCGCCATCGTCGTTACGGTTACCTTTACAAACAGAAGGGGGGCAGGGTGGAGTCGTCGCGGCACCGGTTTTGACGACTTCATCGGTTACCGAGCACATGCACTCCGTTGTGCATAGGTCCACTGCTTCGTCTGCAGAGCAGGTGGCCCCGACTTTGCCTTCGATTGCTGACAGTCGCTTCGGCACCTCAGCATTCTCAAGGCCCGAGGAGAGTTCTGCCAGTTTGCTTCGAACTGAGCCAGTTGTTCCGATGCCGGGATCCGTCTCTGATGGCATCCCGACCGATGTTTACCGTTGGGTGGAGGACTCATCCCGTTTGGGTCCTCCGTTTGCATATGTTTACCCCAAGGGTCCGGTGACTTCGGTAGCAACGGACATCTCCTCACAGTTTGCACCATCTTTGGTCCCTACCTCTTCGACTTTACTCGATAGAGGACGAGGTTCGCGCAGATACCCCTCGGTTGGGGGTACTCTGTGGCCGCAAACTCCGACCGTTCCGCACTTGGCACAGGAACGACCGTTAGGCTTTCAGGAAACGTTGTTTCGGAGTTTTGTGGAATTTTTGAACGCTTCGCCTCAGTTGGGATCATTGCTTTCGCAGACGGGACCGACGGGTGCAGCTCCCATTCCCCCCCCCCCCCCCCCCCCTGGTTTTCCGCCAAAACCAGCAGAAACTGCGTCTCGACAGCAGTTTGACGATGCAGTTAGGGATTGTCGTTCGGTTCCTATTGTTTCCGTCTCGGGAGACGCTGCCCCAGGGGCGTCTCGATTAGGGGGAGGAGTCCATATCGATCTTCGGGATCCAGTGGACAGTGACCTGGCTTCAGAGGAAGCGTCGGTTGGACCGGATTCTGTCGCTGACCCAGCTCTCTCTCACTTCGGTTCGGAAGTAGAGGAGGAGTGCGATTATCCGGCGGTTCTGGCTTTTGTCAGGGACCAGGTCCGACAGGTATGCGGGGACGCTATACCTCAGGTTGAGGCCCAGCCTACATTCAAGGGTGTCTCCTTCGGGAACCGTTCTTTGAATTTGGTCACTCCTCGTGAGGAGTCGGGTTTACCACTTGCACAGGAGGCGCACAGTTCACTTTGTGACATTGATGTGTTGATCACTGGCAGTGATCGTATCCTGGGAGTGGGTGTTGATGAGTACCCAACGGCACTGCCTACGGGGAAAATCCTAACGGGAGCGCGCATTTTTCGTGCCGACTCCTATGAGACGTTGGGGGCGGATTTTCTCGAACATCCGGCGGTCGTTCCCGCTAGTGTCCGAGCCGCTTGTTCCCCATCGCCGCATGTGTCATTGCCAATCGCGGATCTGGAATCGTTCGAACGGCTGGCTAAGTCGATGTTCCAGGTTAATAACCATTTAGGTACGTTCCTATTTGGCTTGGATAAGGCTGTCGAGAGCCTTCCCGCGATGGCGAAAGGCTGTTTGGAGGCTGCGTCAAAAGCCTCTAAGCATATCGCTCAGTTATCTGGCCGATTGTTTGCGAACAGACTTTTGTTACGGCGTGACCATTACCTGGCGGGTTTGAGTGCGTCAAACGTTGCGAAGACGTTTTTTCGTACACGTTCGGTACGGGAAAATTTACTTTTCGGTCCCGATTTTAATATTGTCCTAGACAAGGATTTGTCGCGACCAGTCCCGAACACTCGACCCTCAACCTCTGGTAAACGTCGGTCCACGTTTTCGGGGTTCAAGCCTCCTCCTGTAAAAAAGGCTGCTTTTTTACAGTCGGCTCAGATCCCTAGGGTTCCTGACACTAGGAGGCAACCAGGTAACAACCCGTCTTCCGCTAAGCGAGGACGCAAACGTCGTACTGCGTTCCGTTCTCAGTCCACCAAAGGCGTTGCGCATACGGGTGGTAAGCGGTTGGGGTGAGGGTACGTGAACGATCGGCAGTTGCTTTCGGAGGTACCGTTAGCAAACATACCCGTGGGGGGGCAGGCTCCGCCATTTCCTTCGAAATTGGTGCAAGCTGCCTGGTCTCGACCCCTGGGTTCTGTCGGTCGTTCGACACGGTTACAAAATACCCTTTTCTTCGAGCCCCCCTCTTACTTCCACTCCGAGAATGCCGCCGTTACCGTCCGCGGATCGGCGCGTTTTAGTGGAGAGTATGATTGCCGAGTTTCTCGACAAAGGGGCCATCCAGAGAGTCAGTCTGGACACTCCGGGATTTTATTCTCATCTTTTCTTCGCCCGGAAGAAAAATGGGGAATGGAGACCAATCCTAAATTTGAAGCCACTGAACGTATACGTCGATGTTCCTTCCATGAAAATGGAAACGGTTCATTCGGTCCGGAACCTGCTTCAAATTGGGGAGTGGGCTGTGTCGATCGATCTGAAAGACGCATACCTCCATGTCCCGGTGCACAAGGCGTTTTGGAAGTTTCTGCGCTTCCTGTTCGACGGGAAAGCGTACGAGTTTCGTGTGCTTCCGTTCGGTTTGGCGACGAGTCCCCATGCTTTTACACGTGTGGTAAAAGCGGTGGTAGGTCATGTTCATTTGTTAGGGGTTCGAATGCATACCTATCTGGACGATTGGTTGATCCCAGCTTCGTCGCAACAGGAGTGTCAGACCAATGTCGGGTTGGTTTTGGACACGATCCTCCAATTGGGTTTTATTCCCAATTGGGTGAAATCGGAGTTAACGCCGGCTCAGATTTTCACATATCTCGGAGTGGTCTTCGATCTTGTGGTAGCGTCGGTTCGTCCCACCGATGCGCGTATCCACAATTTCCAAACGTCGGCGCGACGTTTGATGGGGGAGCAAAGTACTACGGTACGATCTCTCCACGTGGTGTTGGGCCACCTCGAATCTCTGGCCTCATTGATCGTGCGGTTCAGACGATTCAAACGACCACTCCAGTGGCATTTGTCCCCACGGTGGGACGGTCACAATTGGGACACGATAGTGCCTCTGGGCCCATGGTTCACTCATCCGATACAGGAGTGCCTGTCGGACAAGTGCATGTCCCTATCGGTTCCGTTGCACCCCCCTGCTCCGGATCTGATCCTGTTCACGGATGCGTCGCTGCACGGGTACGGGGCGCATCTGTTGGATCAACACATTTCAGGGGTATGGAATCTCTCCGAGAGGAAGCTTCATATCAACTGTTTGGAGATGGAGGCAGTGCATCGTGCCTGTCTTCATTTCCGGTGTGTTCTTCGACACCGTCGAATTCTGTTGAGATGCGACAATACGTCGGTAGTGGCATATCTCAATCGTTGGGGTGGAACCAAATCGGAGACTTTGGGTCGCAAAGCTCTTGCGATTTTGGAATTCTGCGACCAACTAGGGACCACTCTGTGGGCGAAACACATTCCTTCATCGGTGAATGTGTTAGCAGATGCCCTCAGTCGACATACCCCTGTTCAGACGGAGTGGATGTTGAACAAAGGGGTGGTCGCAGCGGTTCTTCGGGTGTGGGGCAGTCCACAGGTGGACATGTTTGCCACACGGTTGAACAACCAATTGCCGGTGTTCGTGTCCCCGGTACCGGACACATTGGCGTTGGAGTACGACGCGTTAAGTATGGATTGGGCGGGACTGGATTTTTATGCCTTCCCTCCTCCTGTCTTACTCGGCAAGGTGTTGACCAAAGTGGTCCAGGAACCTTGTCACATGACGTTGATAGCTCCTCTGTGGGTGGCGCAGCCCTGGTTTCCACAGCTCCTGTCACTGTTAGTGGCAGTCCCATTCCGATTACCAGTGTTGTCCGATCTACTCAGCCAGCGACTGAGTCAGACGGTGTGGCATCCGAAGCCGGAGGTCTTCCGGTTTCACGCGTGGAGGTTATCAGGGCTTCCTTGCGACGCAGAGGTTTTTCGACAAGAATTGCGCATCTCGTCTCTTCAGCAAAGCGCAAATCTACCGAGTCGGTTTATCAGTGTCACTGGCGTATGTGGGTTCGTTGGGCGAACGCACGGGATTTCGATCCCTTATCGCCTACTGTCAACGATTTAGCGGAGTACTTTCTGGCGTTGGTCCAAGAAAGGAAACTTAAAGTCATGACAGTGAAAAGTCACAGAGCTGCGATTTTCACTACTCTTAAACAGTGTGGATGTCGTGACTTTTCTACCAACTTGGTGTTGCATGATTTACTTAAATCATTACAATCCACGGTTGAACGACCTTCCATTATTCCGAAATGGAATGTCTTTCTGGTGTGTTGCATGCTCTTAAGGGTGCGCCTTATGAGCCGTTGAGGTTTGCTAGTCTTCGTGCCTTGACATGGAAGACTCTGTTTCTGGTTTCACTGGCAGCTTGTCGTCGGATCAGTGAGATACATGCTTTTTTGCATGATTTGGTTGATTACAATTCGGACGGGTCTGTCACTTTACGTACCGACCCTATCTTTGTTGCTAAAAACCAGTCTCCAGGGGAAGAGTTTCCACCTACTGTCATTCACAGTTTATCTCGTACACTGTCATCTGATAACTCGGATAGACTTCTTTGCCCGGTGAGAGCATTGAAGTATTATTTGCAGCGTACGAAAAACCGGCGGCAGGGTAAAAAGAGATTGTTTATTTCTTATACCATTAGGCCGGGTGATGTCACAAAAAATGCTTTGTCTCGATGGATAGCAGCTACCATCAAGCTAGCATATGAGATGGCGGGTGATCATGTGTTACGGAATTTCTCTGTTAAACCACATGAGATCCGAGCCATTTCTGCTTCCCTGAATTTTCATGACTCTTTAGATATTATAAAGGTCATGAATGCAGGGGTTTGGAAAGGACGGCACACTTTTGACCGTTTCTATTTCCGGGATATGGCGGTTGGTCCTGACGGTACGCGTAGGATCCAGACAGTCATTGCGGCTCAACACGTCGTGTCTGTGCGCAGGGCAACGGAAAGGGGTCGACCTCTTTTCCGTCCGACTGCCATCGATTCACGCTTCGGACATGTTTAACACTCCACCCTTTTCTGAGGGATGGGGTTTTTTGTAGTGTTGTCTACCATTTCCTCTCCCTGGTGAGATGTTTTTTCCTCCCTTTCATGGGGATGAGTTTTTCTTTTGGGAAGCCCCTTTTTATTCCCAAAAGTTTTTTGACTCCTTGTTACCGTATGTCGTGGTTCGTCCTATCTCCATGTCATTACTTCAAAGGAGCTTTTTGGGTACGGGTAAGTCCTCTATTTTCTTACCTCCTCCCATTAATGTTGAATTCACGTGCTCTAACGGTGTCATTGCACGTCCGTTATAGCATATTTGTTGTGCTAGCACAGTAAGTTGAATAAGACTATTAGAAAATTTGTTTCTAATTTTCATTATTATTCATACTTACCTAGTGCTAGCACAACAAACTATACCTCCCACCCACCCCTATGAGGCTTTCCCTCGGTGGGTGGACTTTGAACCGAGAATGAAGTTACAGGTAGCCCGTGCAAGGATAGCATTGCGCATATCCGGCAAGGGAGAGAATTCTGCAGTGTGTAGGTATGACTCAGGTTGAATAGCATATTTGTTGTGCTAGCACTAGGTAAGTATGAATAATAATGAAAATTAGAAACAAATTTTCTAAATGTAGCAGGTTTCTTCTCTAAGACTACATGTCAAAATTACCAAATGTTTGACATCCAATAGCCAATAGCCGATGATTAATAAATCAATGTGCTCTAGTGGTGTTGTTAAACAGAAGAAACAAACTTTAACATGTCTTTCTTAAATGGTTCACTTTGTTTGTACATGTATTACAATATTTTTTTAAGCAAGTTCCATAAATCTGACACTACCAATGCATTATTTTTTTCTTAATTTTTTTAATTTATTAATATGTAGGTGCATAGAGTAAAATGTAGTGGGGGAAAAAAAAGACCAATTTTTTTATGCCTAAGATGTATTAGCAATCTTTAAAGAAAAAATTCTCAATAGTAATCAATTTTACATTGAAAATTGTTGGGTTAAATGGAGGATCCAGTTTATAAAGTATATTAGATTAAGTTCAGGTTTTTTTTAAAGCAATGTTTGCTAAATGGTTAATTTACAAAACTAGGATTGTATGCCACAATGAGTCTTTATTGAAGTTTGCTTATAACTGTGAATTTGCTCAGAATATCTGGATACTAAACCTGTTTGATTGTTTTCAGAAACTGGGGCCGTGTTCACATTTGGAAAAAGCAGCTTTGCTGAAAATTTACCTAATAAGTTTTGGGTTAAGAATGACCGTGTCCTACAGATAAGTTGTGGAGATGAACATACAGCCTTGGTTGCTGGTAAGATTTTTTAAACCGTTCTGTGTTATAAACTCGTATCTAGATTTATCTCTTCATAGTCCAGTTACATCCAGTTACATGCTGTCAATGAATACGTAACTACATGTATCTATTAGGGATCTTTATAAAGTTCATAGTCTTCATTGACTTTTAAAACTTGACTCAGGCATCTGGGTGACATGCAGATTCTTAGATTGCAAATTATTAAAGATGAACATGTATCGTATACAAGTTTTGTACATGTATGTAAATGACATAATGACTGGAGTGGATTTGAAATGGTTAGGATAGGATAGTAGGAAACAATTATCACATGCCAGTGTTTTTGATCCTAGATGCTGGCTTGTTAAAGGTGTCAGGCTTCAGAAAATTGCGAGAACAATTGTTTAGTTCGCACATTACTTGTGTAAATCTAATTTTGCATAACCTATTTTTTGTTCACACGAAATTTGGAGCAACATTTACTTGGATATAATGGGTTACGCAAAATGGAAATGGGTTACCTTTATTTATTTCTGCGTAACCGATAAATGGGTCATACAGATTTTCAATTATCAGATGCCTGAGATGTGTATGAGCACTATGGTAATGTTTAAAACTACCTGTAAACAAATAGTGTTGTTGAATAAGCTAAGTGGGTGTTTAAGCATTACATGTTGTCATTGAAATAACAGGTACCTATTCATGTACGTTATTGTGTTTTTAGATTGTTACTGTGTCTGAAATCATCTGTTACATTGATGTCTAAGGGTTTAATATCTACTAGCTGCTTGTTCAATACTTTATTTGAAATGGTAGAGCTTGAATATTCTGTTTTATGATTTCCTCTAATTTATTATTGTTAGAAATGTATGGATACAATGATATAAATATATATATATATATATTTTTAATTAAACATGATTTGTATTTTATTTGTTTACAGAGAGTGGCCGAGTTTTTATGTTTGGACCGAATAACTGGGGTCAGCTTGGTCTTGATCAGATTAAAACTGCAAACAAACCTTACTGCATAAAAAGTAAGTAAATGTGGAAACAAACCATTTTAACACTATATTATTAGGAAAAGGTTATTATTAAAATTACATGAAAAAGAAAGAAGAAATTAATTATGTGTAAATTAGCTCTTCAAGTTAATGACTGTAGGTTACAGATATAACTAATTTTGAAAAATAAATGATGGTTTTATATCTTTTTACAGTAATGAGGGCTCACTGTTTTGAAATCACAGATGTATAACAACTATTTATTTAATAAATATTAACAAGTACATGTGTAAAGGTACCTGGATACAAGTAATGAGTTTTTCTGTTTCCAGGTTTGAAACGTGAGAAGGTGCTGCTTATTGCATGTGGACGATCACACACATTTGTTGCTACAGGTTTGTGAACTCACACTTCAATCATTTCAAATAAGGTCGCATGGTTAACTTGCCTACTCAACAACTAAATCTGTTTTTTTTCTTTTTAACCTTTAGACTACTAGATTAATTTTTAACAAAAACCATGTAGAGTGGGTACAAGTTTATAATTTTTACTCACATATATTCATTTAAATGTTTTATAAATACATAAAATAAAGTTCATACTTGAATCGGTAAGTATTATTTTATATTGGTTAATGTTGATTAGAATTGGGCAAAAAATCTGAAAAGTTGCATTTACTTACGGGCATTTATGGCCAGCTGTCCAGTATTTATATCCATCATATCCAATAACAGTGGTTTTCTGACTAGAATTTCTTTTTAAAAATAATTATGATTCATATCCCAATATTTGGTGATTTTCAATGTTGGTAAAACGATCAAATTTACTATCAAATTAGCTGTCACAATCGGCTCTTGTCATGCAAAAATACTTTCCCGAAAAGGTATTTTCCATGAAAAACAAAAAAACTAAACAGGGCTTCTAGAATTTTTATAAAATCCACTAGCCAAAATTTACTAGCCACGATTAAAAATTCTCTAGCCCGACATTACTTTAAGTTAATACAATTTTAATTTCAATTGGATATATGTAACCTAAAGAGGAAGATAGAGCTTTAAAACACTCACATTGGGTGGTTGGGTTGGGGCAGGATGTTCATATTTACAGAATAGACTTAACTGCAATATTTGACAAAAAAGGTTCACTAGCCATTGGGTACGGCAATAGTAGTTATTTTCTAGCCCAATATTGAATATCACTAGCCACTGGAGTGGGGCTACCATAATCTAGAAGCCCTGCTAAAGCAGCCATAGAGTTAGTAACTGTTTCCTGTTTTATTTCTGGAGAGTTTTGTGTTTAAAACAGCGGGAAATATGAATTGGAGAATACACTCTATACAGTGTACAGTATGTCAACTGGCGTGACGTCTGGCAAGATATCTTGCCTGCAGTAGTCCGAAGATTAAAAGACCCCACAATTGTAAATGCCCAAAGCAGTTAGATAATGTAAAAATTTGAAAAATAATCAATTAGCTTTAGAAATCAGACAGGTAATAATTTGTTGGATTAAACAAAAACATCTGTTACATATTGAAGGTATTTACACATTAACAAATAGACCATAGAGTCAGTTGTCTAATACAACTTGTTTTAATATCAGTGTATCAATTATAACATATTAGAGTATTAATGAATTAATTAGCATCAGTAGTCTTACATTCCATTAATAAATACAAAAATAGAGGGTTTTTTTTATTATTTTTAAATAAACATTTCTGTACATAATTTAAATGAAATGTTTTTTCCCCCTAGAATCAGGACTGTTGTATTCATTTGGATCTAATAGCGAAGGACAGTTGGGAATCCCAGATATCCAGGAATCGAATGTTCCGAAATGTATAGACAGTATAGATGCCACACCTTTCAAGATGCTGGGAGCTGGGGCCGAACACAGCGTGGCTCTTACAGGTACAGTAGTCATAATGTAATTATGATTTTAATCGTTTGACCCAGGAATTGAGTGAAATAATTTTTTCGTTGTTACGATTGGCCAGTAGGCAGATTAAAGGTATGAGTAGTTACGCAGTAACACGTGCAGTGTGACTTGATGTATCAGTTCAGGCGACACACTTAAAAATGAGTTGAAACACATAGGTTTTTTGGTGGCTTTTGTTTATTTTCGTATGGTTTTCAAATATTTTGAATGATGTTAAGGTTGTGCATTTTTATAATAAAAGGCTGGTGTTAGTCCAGTGTGTCATGTGAAATACATTGTTTTGTTAATATTTAGGCCAGTTTGTCCAGAATGAGAATTATATGTATGTGCAAGGTTAGATAATTCAACTTGGTTATATGGGTATGCAAGGGGAGATAATTCAACTCGGGGATTCTTGGTGTAGAAGGTGAGATAATTCATCTGAATTTTACTGGGTGTTTAATGTGTGAGAAGAAACCATTCAAACTGAGTGTCCAGGCCACAGATTTTCAAAGCTATCTTGGTGCTATGATATCGTAAAACCATTGTAAGCTTGGATGTCATTAGGGTGCATGCCACAGCCTATGAAGGTTTTACAATAGAGTAGCACCAAGATAGCTTCAACGTTATGGGCCAAGGTTTGTATGAGGAAATCATTCAACTGGGTTATACTTTCAGTGCTAGTGGAAATGCTCAACTCGATCATAGGTTTCTTTGCACTAAATCCGTGTCATAGTTTAAGATGCACTGTCAAATACATACAAGTTGTACAGTTGTTATTAAAAAGACAATATGAGTGCAATAATAATAATAATAAAATATTTCTAACATAGAACATAGAAGTAGAACATTGTTATGTATTTCATCTTGTGTCTATTCATATGATCAAAACATTTATTATTTGTAATAATATGTAGTTATATTGTTACCATAGGTATTACATCTTGTGCCAGTACATATGATCAACAGATTTCAATGGCAGACAACTGGACTTATTTCCACATATATATACACACACACACATATATATATATATATATATATCAAGAGTTTAGGCGCAAAACACGATATATCAATTTTTTCATTTTTAGTAAAAGTGATTTTTTTAATTGGTGTATATCACGTTTTGATAAAAAAAAAACTGGGATTTACCGAATACAATTTCATAAGGATCAATCGCGTTTTGTGGCAAATAAGCGGGCCTACGATTAGCCCTTACTGACATACAATAATGGCTTTAACTAAAAAAAGAAAGAAAATGGTTTATATCGCGTTTTGCACCTGAACTATATATATATATATATGTGTATATATATATATATATATATTATATGTATGTGTGTATATATATATATGTGTATATATATATATATATATATATATATATATATATATATATATATATATACATACATGTATATATATATTTTAATTCCAAAAGAAAGCAATTTAATTTTTTTGTAAATTCTATAGCTTTCCATTATTCCTGATACATGTATATCCCTTAAAAAAAAAAACATTTTAAAAAAGAATATAAATACTAAATAGTAAATCATTGTCATTCTTGCAAAGAGTGAACATAACCAGTTTGATGTTGACCATCAATTTATTATTTGTAACCAGATGTAGTGAAATATGTTATTGTTTGTTTCAGAGGATGGCCGTGTGTTTGTTTGGGGGAGTAACAATGAGGGGCAGCTAGGACTGGAAGATGATGAGGGTTACCCCACCCCTAAGGAGCTAGATTTTGATGAAAACATTATATGTATTGCTTGCGGTTATTATCACACAGCAATAGTTACAGGTAAACTGTGTTTTTGTTTTTTGTTTACTTGTGTAATAATATATTAAAAGATATATTGTTAATTACAAATGTAAACTGGTAAATGTTAATATATATTGGTAATTACAAATTCACGTTGGTAAGTATTAACATATATATTGAGAAATACAAATTCAGACTGATAAATATTAATTTACATATATATTGGGAATTACAGATTCAAACCAGTTAATGTTAACAGATATAGGAGTATACTGGGAATTACAAATTTAAACTGGTAAATATATTGGGAATTACAGATTCAAAATGCTAAATGTTAACATATGTTTTATTTGGTAATTACAAATTCAGTAACAACAGCAGGGATTCCAAACTTTCCAAAAAATTATTTGCCACAGGGCAAGTGCCAATCAGATATTCACTTGCCCCATATATTTTTCCACTTGCCCATACTTCTTACGGTAACCAATTACTGTACTTAATTTAATACAATGCTCAATAATGTAATAATCTTGAAAGTAATTGGTTTAATTGCACAAATAAAGAATTTTAGCAATAGGTTATAACATTTACCCAGGAAGTACTAAATTTATATGTCTGTTCAGTAGTATCCACTGTTAATTGTACTTTTGTCTGTCTTCTCTGCTTGTTGATTTAAACTTTATGTTTTAAATAGTGTCCATCTGTTGATTTAAACTTTGTTATTTGTTTGGTAGTGTACACTTGTTCATCTACATATAATTATTGTGTCAATGTCTGTCTTAACGACCACTTATTGTATGGCCATGGATGTGGCAAGAACCCTTTCCACTGTTATGGCTGGATTG
Organism: Gigantopelta aegis; assembly: GCF_016097555.1. Lineage (NCBI taxonomy): Eukaryota > Metazoa > Mollusca > Gastropoda > Neomphalida > Peltospiridae > Gigantopelta > Gigantopelta aegis. Next base: position 4,087,376 of record NC_054702.1, on the reverse strand, counting down.
GTTCAAAGTCTTTTAGCGATTTTGGCTAATGTGTCATTATTGTTAGTATATTATTTAACACACTCTGCGCCAAAAACTACTCTGAGATGTTTTTGCCCTGTTCATAGCTGAGAAAAGTCTCTTGCAAACACGATGGGGGGGTGGGGGGGGGGGGGGGGGGGGGTTGTACATCGATTGCAGCCTTGTATTTTTAATATATTGAACATAATTTATTTGTTAAAAACAATATTAATAAAGCAGAAAAAAATTCATGTATGCTTAGAGGACATCACACCATCACGATTATGACGTAGGGCTAATGAAATCTAACTTCACCTTATAATCCCTCCCGTCATTCTTTAAAAACATTTTTTGTAAATAACTTCAGTTGTGTTTGATGTAAGAAGAAAATTAAAAGTGTTTTGGAAATTGTAAAACAAAACAAAACCAAACCTATTTTTGTGTGCAATTTACAAATCAATCGGCTGAGAAATAAATAACTTTCATAGTATAAAAAACAAAACCAAACCTATTTTTGTGTGCAATTTACAAATCAATCGGCTGAGAAATAAATAACTTTCATAGTATAAAAAACAAAACCAAACCTATTTTTGTGTGCAATTTACAAATCAATCGGCTGAGAAATAAATAACTTTCATAGTATAAAAAAAGGCGTTCGCTGGGGGACAGACTATATAGACGTTCATTTTACACGAACGTAGATTTACATTTGCAAAATACTGAAAAACATTAAGTATGTTCTGCTACAAGGTTTATTACATCTAAACTAAAATATCTTACAACTTTTATAAGAATACAATTCATAATATTTATGCTTTGTTCGAGTGAACTCAGAAATTATAAACTCGTTAGTAGCACTTGCTTTACATCCCCGTTCATTTGCAAAGAGCAGATTCCGGAACCGCATTAGCGTCTATGGTAATTTAATTTTAATATGACAATTTTAAACTGTATCCCATCTCATATACCATGTTTGCAATGATTAAACATTTTAATCGCACATGCAAGGCATGCATACTTTATTTTTATATAAGCTGTAAAGCATATTGGATGCTGTTTCCTAGTTTGAAGATCATCAAAACGATTACTTATACCAATTCAATTGAACGTTCAGTGGCGGAAATTTACTGATCGATAGTACAAGTGGAATAACTCTAAGTTGTTATCAAATTTTTCAACACAATTTTTTTTTGGTGTGTTAAAACATTAACAACAGTTTGATCATTCCAGCATTTAGGGTTAGGGTTAGTACTCCTTAGAGCTATGTAAATGCTCAAACAATCGGAACTCTTTCCAAAATATTTACTGAGATGTGTAACAAAATGAAAAAAAGTTTTAGGCGTTAAATTAGTCACTTGTCATCGGGCATATGCAGTTAACATAATTACTTGCCCGACATGAAACTTCCACTTAGCACGGGCGTTGGGCGATGGGAATTTTGATCTCCTGAACAGTTTTAAATAGATTTAAAAAGATTTGGGATTACAAATTTGTAAAAGGGCTAAAAAGCACTTGGGGACTAAGTCTACAGGCAATTATTGCTTAGCAAATAAACTGACAAAGTTACTTTGTGGATGCCTAATATCATTGAATACATCCAAATAGTCTGAAAACCAATGTATTATTTAACTAATTCGCACGTCTTCATAAAAAAAATCTTAATTGTTAAAGGGGCACTTACGTTTACTGTAAGGTTGCTTTGTGGAACAGTTGTAAAGTTTACATGTGCCAGGTATAAAACTCTCTGTAAATCACTACAATTAACCGAAGCAATGATTCTTTTGTGGAACGGAGCACAGGACATTAACCGCATGGCCACAAGAACATACACAAAAATGGAAGGTCAATAACTACAGTAACAAATATATGGAATCCGTTTTTCAATTTTAAAAAAGTGGGACATTTTGGGTTTTTTATGAAAAGCCAAATATATTAGTTTGTGTTACTTCTGAAAAGCAATGTTTGTTTGTTTGTTGTTTTTTGCTAGGGCGTCGTCAAGCATTAATGAATTTATAAATAAATAATTTATTTATTTATTTTATTTTTTAATTATAGAAAGTGGTCATCTGTATACATTTGGAGAAAATGATTGTGGAAAGCTTGGTCTTGGACACAAAACTAGTGTATCAACACCGGAACATGTGTCTTCCATATCAGACAAGGTGAAGGCCGTGTCGTGTGGTGGATCCCACACAGCCGCTCTCACAGGTGAGTCCCACACAGCTGCTCTCAGCTGAGTCCCACACAACCGTTCTCACATGTGAGTCCCACACAGCTGTGCTCAGAGGTGAGTCTAACACAGCCACTCTCTCAGGTGAGTCCCACACAGCCACTCTCTCAGGTGAGTCCCACACAGCCACTCTCTCAGGTGAGTCCCACACAGCCACTCTCTCAGGTGAGTCCCACACAGCCACTCTCTCAGGTGAGTCCCACACAGCCACTCTCTCAGGTGAGTCCCACACAGCCACTCTCTCAGGTGAGTCCCACACAGCCACTCTCTCAGGTGAGTCCCAAACGGCCGCGCTCACAGGTGAGTCCCACACAGCCGCGCTCACAGTTGAGTCCCACACAGCCACTCTCTCAGGTTAGTCCCACACAGCCGCGCTCACAGGTGAGTCCCACACAGCCCTCTCACATGTGAGTCCCACACAGCCGCTCTCACATGTGAGTCCCACACAGCCGCGCTCACAGGTGAGTCCCACACAGCCACTCTCAGGTGAGTCCTAAACAGCTGCACTCACATGTGAGTCCAACACAGCCACTCTCACATGTGAGTCCCACACAGCCGCGCTCACAGTTGAGTCCCACACAGCCACTCTCTCAGGTGAGTCCCTCACAGCCACGCTCATAGGTGAGTCCCACACAGTTGTGCTCACAGGTGAGTCCCACACAGCCGTGCTCACAGGTGAGTCCCACACAGCCGTGCTCACAGGTGAGTCCCACACAGCCGTGCTCACAGGTGAGTCCCACACAGCCGTGCTCAAAGGTGAGTCCCACACAGCCGTGCTCACAGGTGAGTCCCATACAGCCGTGCACAGGTGAGTCCCACACAGCCGTGCTCACAGGTGAGTCCCATACAGCCACACTCACAGGTGAGTCCCACACAGCCGTGCTCACAGGTGAGTCCCATACAGCCGTGCTCACAGGTGAGTCCCATACAGCCGTGCTCAGGTGAGTCCCACACAGCTGCGCTCACAGGTGATCAGTCTGGTACCTTTAAATGTTCACATTGTTATACTGTATTATTTAGATTTGTCACATGACCGTATTTATACATTTTGGTCATTGTAGTCATGTGTTATTTTGTCATATCTGTGTTCTTCCTACCTGTTTGACTCTCTTTCATGTTGTGTTACAGAAAATGGTACAGTTTATACATTTGGTGAAGGAAACAATGGCCAGCTGGGTCTGGGAACCATGACGATGGAGACATTGACCCCACAGTTGGTCAAGATGGGTCCTACAGTATCACACATTTTCTGTGGTGAAAACTTTACAGCCTTCATTACAGGTGAATACAGTAGCAACTTAGGGGTAGATCTAAAGAGAGTTGTATGGATGTCCCTCCTTGAAATGACAGGCCCGCTTGTCCTAGTTCATTTTAATTAAATCACTGACATTTTTTTTTCTGTATCTCAATGTCAAGGTTTCATATTTGGTGTAACAATTGGCATATTTTAGATTAACAGAGTGGAATTTGATTGTGATTGTGTAAGGAATGGGTCCCTGTCATCCTATGGAATATTTGCATTTGATGCTGTTTTTAATTTGGTGTAAACTGTACACTTGACAGTTACGAGTATTGTAATGTTATTATTTTCAGAGCGAGGTCAGTTGTATACTTGTGGTGATGGTCGTCATGGCAAACTAGCTCAAGGTATTGAAAGCTTTACAAATCTCTACAAACCCACTTGCTGTGACAGTTTACTCAAGTTTTATGTTAATCGCGTGAGTATTGGTAAAAATATCTTTAAAAATCTGCTTTTGACATTTTATTTTCTCATATCTGCATAAAGAATAAATGTCCTGTTTTCCCCATCTTGTCCTATACCAATGATAAATTGTTGTAAAATATTATGTCCGGTTTTTACATTCCATCTTGTCCCATTTGTAAATTCATATATAACAGATCCTGTCATGTTTTTTTGATAGGAGGAACCTAAGTGGAGTTAGCAGGCTTCTTTTCCTGTCCTTACCTCCACATACATTATTAAATGAATTGTGTTAAGAATAGTTTTGCCATTATATGTTGAAACCTGTGAGTTATTAGCTTTTTCTGTAATTTGTATTCTGTTTTCGGCTTTCATTTCTGTTTAACGTCAGAGTTTGCCATTATTGTGGTAACGGCTGCAATATATTAAAAAGTTTTTAACTCTAATTAATGAATCTTCATATGATCAAGAAATGTCTTTCTAATGGTTTTGTTACAAATTCTGCTGTGTTTTGTTTGTCAGGTTGCATGTGGTGGATGTCACATGATTGTCACGGCATACCCGCGGCGGGAGAACGGTCACATCGGAGACGGGGAGGAATTTGCTGAGGAAGAAAACTCCCAGCTGGAACACACACTGAAATCTGACAACAGTTTGGAACTAAGTGTGTCAGCACGGGTCAGGAGGCGTAACACATTTGTATGTGATAGTCTGAATCGTGACTGTATGTGATAATATATTAGACAAGACATTTGTAATTGATAATATTTTAGACGAACACATTTATATGTGGTAGTCTTATCAAATAAAGCATGTTTATATGTGATACATTAGATGAAATATTTTAGGATTTCATAATATTATGTATATGAGACGCAATGTTGGGATTTTTTGTAAATCAATATTGATATGGATATAGACACCATAGAGTTTTCCCTATCAATATTGATGTTAGTAAAAGCTGATGTTAATATCATTGTAGTATTTAGTCTCACTGTTATTTACAATGCAATGTAGTTAAATGGAGAAAATTAGTAACAACCAGGGGTCAATGTTAGTAGACCAGTTTTTATTTTAATGTGACGAAGCATTGTAATAATATAGCTAATTTTGAATTTGAATGACGTCAGTATTCCAATGACGTCACTTTGTATATCCTTACAATAACCATACACTGGGTACATGACATTTCTGTTTTAAAAATGCTTTAAAAATTCCAATGCAAAATTGCTATTGAATTTTTTTTTTTTGAACATTACTGATGCACCTGAATGTGTTTGAAGAAAATCTTGTGGTTAAAAAATTGTACCTTTTATGAAATATGGATTTCATGTGAAATTACGGTAAAATATGCTAAATTTATTGCGCACGAAGCCAAAACAAGGGTACGAAAAGTGACTGTCGTTGACCTTAAGAACTTAATTTATGCAGTATTTTACTTTTTGTTTGTGGTACTGTGCAATATGATTGACTAATTTTGGAATTACTTTTAAAAATTTGATGTAAAACAAAGAATACAGAGATAGAGATTAGTCTATGTTTGTAATGAACAGTCATTTTAAGAAAACAAGTAGTTTTTTTCTTCGAAACTGATAACACTATTGAAACCAAATGCATAGAAAGCATACAATGGAAATGTTCACAACCACCCAGTGAGGGAATAACATTTTTAATATGTTTGATGGACGAGATCATTAATGTGTGCCAACCAGTCATTATTTACAGAGCTGTTCTTCATATATTTCTCTTTTATTTTTCCAGAATAAAAATACTACAACATTAAACAGAACACTTCCATCTCTTGGCCATAATAGACCGCTGCCATTAGAGAATACAACATTGCCACTACATAATTCACAAAAGGGGTTAAATGAAGTTGAAAATCATCTTAGCAAAACAATGGTGCCTAGCATAGATCTACAAAAATCTTCTGCCACAAAAGGTTAGTGGTCGTATGCAAGATATTAGTGTTACGGGTTCTTGAATTAAATTGAACTAATACCTCAACATGTTTCATTATCTGAACTCTTGTGACAATAGATAAATTTAGAAGTATGGATATTCTGCAGTTTGATTTAAGTGACTGATAGTTCCCTTGCAACATACCTGTGTCTTAGTGTTTGGATAAAGTGCTCCTACTGGCAGTAGCTAGTGGGAATTTCTCTATTAGCTCAGTTGGTAGAGCGCTGAACTGTCATACTGGGAGTCTGTGGTTCGAATCTCCCTCAGTGCAGGTTGATTTTTTTGTTACACCTGTTTTGTTTCACATAAAATGTATTTTGTGCTACTACAAACATCAGGAAACAGATTGGGTTTGCCAAAATTGATCATTCAAACGAGGTTATAAGTTGTGTGTAATTTAACTTATTAAAGTTTAAAAAAAAAACACCTCTAAATACCAAACATTTTACAGCTAGAGTAAGTGCCTTTGAACTAGAAGATTTCTTCCAATGCCTTAACGTGTATAAATATACAGTCAAACCCGCTTATTTGCATACCCTCGGTGCTGCTCGATTTTGTGCAATTAACCGGGTTCGTCGATTAACCGATTAGAGTACCGACTTTCACTTTGTAACAGCCATCCAACTACAAAGTGGCATGGGAGACAGTCTAGCATAATACGGTACTTCATACCGGAACTATTACAGTTAACACATGTCACATGCAGTTGGATATATATACTACTCAAAAGAATTTAAGGGTCAGACGATATTTTCGACATTATTTTCTGAATGTCAATTATATTGATGAAAGTGGGTATAAGCAACCCATAAATGAATTAAAATCCACTGTCATTGACACTGTCGACTAGTTCTAATGGCGAAAACATGCTTACATTTGCACGTAAATTAGGGCGAAAGCGAAAGGTCTGCTAAATGCCCATAACTTGCTTTTTCACAAAGTGCTTCATTTGCACGCTTTGCACGTGTATTCCATGTTCCCAATGCTGAATTTCCGTATAATTGGAGCTTGCGTTCGTGTACGGTGCACACTCCAAATTCGACAATGGTACGACTTCAACTGACTATCGAAGATCGAGGAAGGGCTATTGCTTGGCTTCAGGATGGCAATACGCAAAGAAATGTTGCTCTGAGACTTGGTGTCAGTCAGAGTGCCGTTGGCCGACTGTGGCAACAGTACCAAGCAACGAATTCTGTTCGAAATCGTCCACGTTCAGGAAGACCCTGAAGCACTACAAATGGAGATGACCGCTACATCACCAATATTGCTCTACGTCAACGCACAACCACTGCACGCCGATTACGTAACAATCTGCGGACTGCGACTGGAACTCGAGTGTCTGATCAAACCATACGCAGTCGTCTGAGAGCCAATAATCTACGCTGCCATCGCCAGGCTGTTCGACCACCACTCCTACCACGTCACAGAACGGCCAGACGTCACTAGTGTACGCTTCATCTGCGGTGGCAACGTGTTCAGTGGGGTCGAGTGATGTTCACTGATGAGTCCAGGTTTAGTCTCCAGTTCAGCGACGGTCGGGTTCGTGTCTACAGACGTCCTGGGGAGCGCTTCGCTGACGTTAACGTTAGACAACGTCACCGGTTCGGTGGTGGCAGCGTCGTGGTGTGGGGCGGCATCTCTATCCACCACAGGACCCCACCTCTATGTGGTGGATGGCAATCTGAATGGAATCCGCTATCTGAATGAGATTATCCGGCCGTTGGTTCTCCCAGGCCTTCAGCAGATTGGCGGCGGGGCAGTTCTGCAGGATGACAATGCCAGACCCCACCACGCCAGGGTGGTAACGGACTTTCTCAGACAACAAGGTATCGCCAGGATGGATTGGCCAGCATATTCGCCTGACTTGGCCCCCAGTAGAGCACGCCTGGGACGAATTAGGCAGGAGAGTTCGGGATAACCATGCCCCTCCGGCCAACCTTCATGATCTGGGTCAACTTCTTATGGCAGAGTGGCAGGCCATTCCCCAAGAGTTCTTCAGACGTCTGATCAACAGCATGAGGCAACGATGTGTCGAGTGTATTCGCGCCAGGGGTGGATTCACACACTATTAAACGAATGTTCTAATGTGTAAAATCCATGTTTGACAACCTTCAATTTTGACAGCATGTCATGTGACTTTCTTGTATACAGTGACGTTTATTTGTGGGTTTTTTGTAAATATGGAACAATAAATAAAAAAATTGGTGTAGTTTACATCATCAATCTAATACACTCTGAAACTTATTTGGTTATAAATTTTGGACCCTTAAATTCTTTTGAGTAGTATATAAATGTAAAAAAATATATCTATCGATATATATATATATATAATTAGCATGACGTTTTTGTTTTAATCTGCCAGACCAGAAATCATTTTTAAAAAAACCAACAACTTCTATCACTGACCATCCACTAGTGTAAACAAAGTGTATTAGCCATGTAGTTAATGAGATAAACTTGAAACAACAGAACCATCAACACGTTCACGTTTCATTGGTGCACGTGTTTACAAAATGACGTCAGTTTCTGGAATTACCGATTGACCGAATAGAATTACGTGAACTTGTATGAATTCGCAGGTATGGTGTTCTTTCCATCCCCAAAAATATGGCAAGCTTTGGTATTATTTGTGATCCCCAAATAATGACTTTGCTATTGTTAAGCAATTAAAGTTAAGCTCGGCTAGTGAGTCGTTATCAGTTCGAACAGTCTGCATTGCATGCATGACCGGTCTAACACAATTGACTGACCTTCATGGAGCGGTCCGACTGATTGGTGTCTAACAATATAGCAGAAACTTAGGGACGGTCCATAAATAACGGTCTTTGTTATGTTTGTTTTTTTGACGACCTCCCCCACCAGTCTTTTTTTTCCCCGCTACATTTTCTGGGAAGCAAGTGATAAATCGTTTCTTTTGTGTTTAACAGATATAGCGTACACTGCATCTAATGAATAAGTGAACAAGAACCCTTTCTCGGTCACATTTATTAAAAACATAACCGCCTAGGACGATTGATCTGTAATCTTTTAATTATTAACAAGGCTTCTCAACATAACGTAATAATTGACACAAAACAATGATTGACCTGAACACGTCAATCGAATAGGGCCTCAATAGTTGAGTGCGCATGCGTACAAGCGCACAGGCGGTACTTCTAAAAATAATAGTCGGAGAGTTACCTGTTATTGAGATGGCCTCTGATTAACAGCAATATATTGCAAACAAAACATTAGGTCTTAGGTTTATTCAACTTAATTATGTCATTCTTAAATCTTGTAGTCGGGTATTGTGATTCACCAGTAGTAACGTGCACACCATCTCATTTGCATGTCACATGTCGACTCTGTAAAAAGCGATTACAGTCGGCTTACCACACAGTGAGCTCAAACAAAACAGATTAATCGGTGATTTATTTGAGTTTTTTGGCCAAAGTTTGATAGACATTCTCAGTCATTTGTGACATTAATTTAGCACACACACACACAAAAAAAAAAATCGTTATTTATATGTGCAAATAACCGATATATAGCCTGTAGTCTGTGCAATTAACCGGATGTTTTGTAATGTTATAAGGGCAAATGGTTCCGTGTTGGGTGAAAATAGTCGATTAACCGAATTATGCTATAAACCGATGTGCAAATAAGTGGAGATGACTGTATTAACATTTAAATATGTATTAACAGTTGTTTATAGACAGCAAAATGCTGACTGTATTATCATCAGATCAGTGCAGTCAATGTAACCTGTCTTTGTTTTCCTCAGCTAAACACAAAGACCATGATGATTCCAACGAAGATGAATTGGAGAGTGACGAGGTTTGTACCAGTCTTACCATCTCATAGTATACTGCTTTAAATACCAGTCTCACCATCTCATAGTATACTGCTTTAAATAACAGTCTCACCATCTCATAGTATACTGCTTTAAATACCAGTCTCTCGCCATCTCATAGTATACTGCTTTAAATACCAATCTCACCATCTCATAGTATACTGCTTTAAATACCAGTCTTGCCATTTCATAGTATACTGCTTTAAATACCAGTCTGACCATTTCATAGTATACTGCTTTAGATACCAGTCTGACCATCTCATAGTATACTGCTTTAAATACCAGTCTTGCCATCTCATAATACACTGCTTTGAATACCAGGCTTACTATTTCATAGTATACTGCTTTAAATACCAGGCTTACCATCTCATAATATACTGCTTTAAATATCAATCTCATCATCTCATAGTATACTGCTTTAAATACCAGTCTGACCATCTCATAGTATACTGTTTTAAATACATTCACTCTGCAACCACTGTTTGTGTTGACACATTATGCTGTCGGATTAAAGCAAAGTGTTATAATATTTACTAGCAGTTTATCACATGTCACGTGATCTGATTTGACTGGTCTACTTTGACTAGATTTTCATTTAGATATTCTTCTTTGTTTTTTTCCTCTTCACCTGTCCTCAACACAAATGCATATTCCTCTATGGGTAGTAGTCTGGTTCGAAGATTGGGATGTTCGAAGCAGACTACTACCCGAAGGGGAATATGCATTTGTGTTGAGGACAGGATCTGAAAAAGAGAAAACACCTCAAGGTTTCTCCACATTTATATTTTCAATAAAGTGTGTAGAAATATAATTTTATTCTATGGTAAAGTTCACAAAGATTACATTATTATTTATTTGGGAATTATAAGGTTGAAAAGGTTTTTGATGTAACAAATTTTACAGCTTACAAGAATTAAGTTATTAATATTGTATGTCATAATGCTAAATTGCTTGCTTGTTCAGCGTAAGCGTTAGGAATGAAATTGATTTTTCCACTTGTTTTACTGGATTGCAGGATAAACCAAACCCAGGTTAATGATGTAGGCTTTTCACAGGATAAAAAAGAGAAGAAATAATTAAGCCATTGTTCTCTATTTAAATATTAAAGAAACAATCTCAGTGAGATAGCAATGTTTCCAGTGGACCTGTAAGTGTGCATGGTTTTAATTGAAAAACTGACTCGAATGTCAGGATGTTCGTTTACATGTAGTCAAAGTATTGCTGGTAGTTGTGTAGTTAGTACCAAGTTCATAAATGCCATCTGTCAATAAGTTTGATAGAATTCCCCATAACAATGATCATTTCATGATTTAAAATACTTAAATCTTGTGTAATTGATTGATTTAAGACCTCACTACATGTATTATGATTAAAATGTTTACTTCCTTGATGTCTTACAATACTTGTATGATTATTCTGTTACAGGATGAACACAAAACGAAGCCTAAAGTCCTGCCGAGAGTGAAGCCTGTACCAAGGGTAAAGTTTACTAACTTTCAGCTTACACTCATCATCTGAATGGCTAGCATCTATATATATATACTGATTAGTAGTGTAGTCTTTAAAACGCATGCTAATATAGCTACAGGTATATATATCCTGCATGGGCCAACTGAAAGGTTAATACTTAATAGCCAGTACAGTTAAAGTCGTATTGAGCAGCTTATTATATGTGGTAAGACAGGAGGGATGTTTTTCGATGATTGATTTCAGCCTTTATAAACAGGTGGCAGACGCTGGATTTCTCTATTAACACCTGTGTTTTAAGCACCATGTTTTTATATGTGTTTTAAAAGTAGTGTTATTCACAAGTAATTCACCGTACAAAGTATATATTGAATGGTGCACCACTTGACTGATTTGCCATGTGTGTGAGTTTCATCACTGTTACACTGTCATGCAATATATTGATTCATATCTGATGGAAGATATTACATGTGCATATAGTGGTTAGATAAGTTTGGAAACTATGGGTTGTAAGATAAATCCTCTCCAATGGGCTTGAGTGTATTCTGTTTCTTACACACCCTTAAAAAGTCATTTTTAATATAGTTTACCAGACAAACAAAACAAAAACACTGACTATTAGGTTGAATGTGTTTAAGTTCATGACGTCATAGACACAATGACATACTAAAACGATGTCATACATTTATGGTTACTCAGGACACTGGAATCATGACTTGGAATAGCCAGTCACAACTCGCAGAAGTGATCTCGTGTGTAAGGAATCTGTTTCCCTAATGGCTGTCTGAACTTGTTAACTGGATTAACCTTATCGGTAGCAGCTGCTTGTGTCGCGACTATTGTCTGTTCTTCAGAATGAACTGGCTAAACTGTGGTAGTCGGTTTTATTGGCTGTATATTCTGTCTGTATACTGTACATCCATACTGGATCCTATACATGTGTAGTATTAATATTTTGTCTATGTAAAGATATCATTGTATAGTTATCCATGTGTAATATTAACTGTACAGACTACAGTATCTAAATGTATTGGTGGTATATGTATGTGTACTCTTAACATTCACCTGTGTATTTTGTATGTATGTTTATATGTGTAATCAGGATTTGAGTTGGACAAAAAAAAGAAGCTAACAATTTTTGCAAATTCATTTTAAAAATGTGTAGTCAAATTTTATTTGTCTTGGTCAAACCAAAGGACACCAAAACGGGCTACGAACAATAGTTTGGTTTATCCACCTCTCACAAGTCTAGTCTTATGGAAACCATTTTACATTTATGCAGTAAATTTATTATTTTAAATTTTATACACATGGTTGATACAAGTTATGTAAAATGAAATAGGTTACCTGTAATTTCAGACCTCTTAAAATTGCGAAAATGATCGTTTCATTCGTGCACTGCTGCATTTGTTTGACATAAATGTTTTATTAAATGTGCTATTTTGAAATTAGCATTTTGGCATGAAATATTTTTAATGAAAGTAAACTTGACTTTGCGTTTTGTGATCTGTGAGCGACAACTCAAACCCTGCACTACTAACCTCCACGTGGTTGTTGTGTTACTGCATGGTGTGCACGGGAGCATGTGTCTCGTTACAGGACGTTGACTCGGCCGGCGACAACACTGACCGGTCAGAAGAAGAGTCCACCGAGGAGGACGAGGAGTCTCAAGTAAGATGCGATACAGAGGTCAGGTCGACCTCACACCGGCAAATATTTTTTATCCTCAGAGATGAACATTTTCCTGATTTATCTACAATTCTGGATTTTTAATTGTTTGTACAGTGTTTCTTGTTTTTTTGTTCCATGATGTGAACGTACCACCTTCGCAATATCCCGGTGTCATATGAACCAGTGTTTCCCCTAGGGGCCGGAAGGACCCCGCACTGACCCCATGAATTTCTTTACTGGGACCGTAAAAATTGTAACCAGTCACTTCTGTGATTAATTCGCCGATATTATTTTTAAAATAAAGAAGCAAATGCTAGTAGTCATAAATATACTAGTATTCCACAGATATGTACATTGTTAGAGCCCGGTGGCCAGTGAGGAGAAAACACATAAACTATCATGATGATGATCGAATGAAAACAAAAATCAATACTTTCAATTTCCTTTCACATGCAACAGTTCACTAATGAATATATGGTCACCAGTAACCTATACCCCATCCCTGAAATGAATATACTTACAGATGTAATTTTATTAAAGTCCAAGTTAACAAAATGTTGCAGTAATTTTGGTGCAATTTTCCTTTAACTACAGTCTATTAAGTAACTGGTACCCAAACAGTTGTTACTCTAACACAGTGCAGGCATAACAAAATAAACGGTGACCAGTCTTGTCAGATCAGGGTTTTTTTTTTTAAAGGTTGCACATGACCATATTGTTTTACGAACTTCCAAATGTTTTTTTTGTTTGGTCTGGGGTGTTTTTTTGTGTTGTTGTTTTTAAAATTATATTTAAACATTACATAATTAAATTTGCAAGACTTGAAAGAATTTTTTTTTAAAGTTCATTATATGATGAATGAACACAAATTTAAAAATGTACCTACATATATAAAAAAATATTTACTTTCTTTTATTTGTTTTATCAATCACTGAGTGATTACAATTTAGCAGGTGAATTTTTTATCATGACCAGTAAAATTTTTACCCATTGGTCAGTATGGGAAGTCATTTGTTTTTTAATTCTAGAACCCCTGATATACATACAGAAGTAGGGCTAATGAATATTCAATCATGGATAATTAATTTTTAAAATCACCAATCCATGGTTAGTGAATTTTAAAAAAATTCTAGAAGACCTGGGTTTTACTTTTAGATAAATAGATAGATGACAGATAATACATATTACAATCAGTAATTCAGTAATATGTATTATCTGTTTGTGCTTAGTCTAATAGTTTTATACTTCTTTTTCAAATTATTGTTTTGACATTATGCAAATATTTAATAATAATAAACATTATTATTAAAATCTATCTTAAAATATCTCCTTCTATAAGTGTACATGACACCCTCATGTATTCCATAATGCATTGAAAAACAACTGGAAATTAAAAAAAACATTACTGGGGAGCGTGCCCCCGAACTCCCCTAGCATTTTTGCACCCTTTGGGGGCTCGGTTAACATCAAACTATTTTGCCAACCCTCTGAACAAAAATCTTGGGGGAAACACTGTGAACTGTGATGTAAGTTATCATACAATATGGTTTCCACGTAGATGTTCTCAGTACCCAACCAACAATAGCGGTGGAACATGGCCCAGTGGTAAAGCGCTCACTTCATGTGCAATTGGTTTAGGATCGATCCCCATCAGTAGCCCCATTGGGCTATTTCTCGTTCCAGCCAGTGCTTCAAAACTTATGTAACAAAGGCCGTGGTATGTACTATCCTGTTTTTTGGATGGTGCATATAAAGATCCCTTGCTGCTAATCGAAAAGAGTAGTTTATGAAGTGGCGACAGTGGGTTTCCTCCCTAAATATCTGTAGGGTCTTTAACCATATGTCTAACGCAGGCTTGCAAGGGGGCCCTTATTTTCCTAATTTTCCTTATTTTTTGACAGCAGCCCTAATATTCCTTATTAAAGCTTCAAAATCCTAAAAAGCCCTGATTTTTTGGTGAAAATCCTAAATTTTCTAATTTTCAAATTTTTTGATAAATGAAACATAAAATAAGTGTTGGAATTAATTAAATCTAGCCTTAGTATACTTTCAGATAATGAATATGTTGAATTAATGTATTTCTCAGAAGACATCTTGGTTGGTATCCGCATCATATTCAGCATGGATTTGCACCATATTAGATTACTTTAATCTGGTTGTATTGATATGCTGAATATCGCTGTTGATGACCATTGGCATGACCTTCTGAGTTGGTAATTAGCTTTTGTATTTATGTTCTCCCTGGAGGTGAGTACAGAATGTTTTTCTTTTATATTGATTATTGAATTTCAGTCCTTATTTTTGTCAAAAAATTCCTAAAAATAGCCCTTATTTTTTAAGAATTTTGCCCTGAAAAAAAGCCCTTATTTTTCACAAAATCTTGCTTGAAAGCCTGCTAACGCCATATAACTGTAAATAAAATGTGTTGAGTGCGTCGTTAAATAAAACATTTCCTTCCTTCCAACCAACAATATTAACAATTTTAGATTTTTTTCATAACCCACATTCATCTCTACTTCCTTGACCTTTGATTGTGAATAACCGTGACCTTGCAACAATTACTTCGAATATCTGAGTCTCGTATAAGACCTGATACTAAGGTCACACCGACCTCATACCTGGTAATGTTTTTTTTTTTATCGTTGACCTTTAATTTGAAATAACCTTGACCTAATAACCAGTACTCTTATAATATAAAAAATCTTAAATAATATGTGATGCGAAATTTAGTTAAAAATGCATTTTCTCTGTAACAGAAAAGGTATATAGTCAGACCTCGTTACAACGACCATGTTCGTCCCTGGGTCACTTTGTCGTTTTATCGAAATTGTCGGTGTATTGAATTGTTATGAGTTATCTCCATTGCTAAAATAACGTAACAAAAAATACTAATTAATATTAACTGATGACTGAATAGCATTTAAATAATTAATGCATTGCAATTATTATTAAAAACAACAAATACACGTACATACATTAAATATATATTAAAAAAACATCATTAAATATATTAAACAAGGTGCATTCACCGTCACTCTAATCATTGCTTGGTTAAAGACATCTACAATTGGTACCTGTTTTGTTTACAAAATATCATGAAAATAGAAGATTTTATTGTTCGAAGTTAATCCTTTAATTGGTTAACTAAAGGCTGATTTGCAAAAGCAATACATGTCAACAGATTTCACAGACATCGGTAGCTCGGACAGCATGTGACACAGTCGGCTCACTATGAGATCAAGGATTCTAAGTGACTGTGTGTGTCCTGCCAATGTGCTACGGTATCTGTTATTATGTAATGTTGTTGTAAAGACGTGTTTTCAGACGTCGAATGCACGTTTGTTCCTAATTTGCTCTGTCAGTGTCAGAAGGTGTGAATGCCAGTGTAATGAACAGAATAACACTGATGTACATTTGTTCCTGACAATTTGTGGTCGGATGGTGTAAATGTCGTAGTAATGATGGTCGTTGTAACGAGGTTTGACTGTACTGGAAACATTAGCTAGCATAAAACTTAATGACTTTAGCGAGACCATACAAGACGCTAATATTTCATGAAGCTAAATTAAAAGAGAAGTCCAACAGACCGTCCCGAAAAACATGTTGTGTGAGTGAATTGTTGATGATTAACTGACACCATATAACCGTAAATAAAATGTGTTGAGTGCGTCGTTAAATAAAACATTTCTTTTTTGTTGATGATTAACTGAACATACAACAGTGGTTACATCTACTGGTTAAATTAAAATGGATAGCAAACGACAATATTTAGTATGCACATTCTGCAGTTTTACTTCTAAAATTCAGCTGTCTGTAAGCTGCATAATGTCAAAATAGATCAAAAGTATTATTTAACCTGATCCCTACAGCTTTAGCTTTTTCTTTTTTCAGTTTCTGATATGATGATATGAATTTTATGCCGCTAATATGTCACTTATTTGGATTTGCTAAATTTTAAGATCACTAATATTTTATGATTTACAATGTGTTGGATATTAGAGTTAGTAACTTTAAGAAAACTGGGGGACATGTCTTCCGTTTCTCTTACCCACAAACTAAATGTACAGTGCAATTGATGTTGTCATGCATTGTGATGTTGTAGGTGAGACATACGCCAGTTCCTAAACCTGCTCCTAGAAGGGAGAAAAAGAAAGAGAGAAGAACAGAGAGTGAAGAATCATTGAAACATGATGAAGAAGAAGCAGATGGTGATAAGAAGGACATGAAGAAAGGTACAGCATCTTTGTTGGTAACAGCAGTAACTGTTAGAGTGAATAGTAATGTCTGGAGGAATAACGTTGTCAAACATCTCTGTGTGGCAGCAATGGGTTTTCTTCTCTGTAAACTAACTGTGATACTTGCCAAACGGCTTCTGCTTAAATAGAGAATATACAAGTTAATAAACATAGGTTATAATTTGCTTTATCCTATGCATTTAAGATTTGCACACGTCTAAACTAATTGCTTAATAATCACCTTTTATAAATTTGACTTGTTACTTATAAAGTCAGCTACTGTCACGTCTGATGACTTGTTTTTATTTTCCAATTTCCATAATTATGAATTTGATTCATTGTGTATACAGTTGGCTTCTATCGTGTGTGTTTCTTGTTTGTTTGGCAGGATTTAGCTCTGACAGTTGAGTGCTCGCTTGAGGTGCTTGTGTCGCAGGATCGAACCACCTCTGTGGATCCATTCTACTGATTGTTTTTTTTCTTGTTCAAACCAGTGCACCACAACTGGTCAAAGGCTCTGGTATCAGCTAACCTGTCCCTTGCTGCATTAGGAAAATGTAGCAGAGTTTCTCTGATAACTATGTGCCACAATTACCAAATGTTTGACATCCAATAGCTGATGATTAATTAATCAATGTGCTCTAGTGGTGTCGTTACACAAAACATACTTCTTCTTTCTTTTTGATGACTTCTTATTTTCCAGTTTACAGATAAGTTTGACTCATTGTGTATAAATCGGCCTCGGTGGCGTCGTGGCAGATCATCGGTCTGCAGGCTGGTAGGTACTGGGTTCGGATCCCAGTCGAGGCATGGAATTTTTAATCCAGATACCGACTCCAAACCCTGAGTGAGTGCTCCGCAAGGCTCAATGGGTAGGTGTAAACCACTTGCACCGACCAGTGATCCATAACTGGTTCAACAAAAGCCATGGTTTGTGCTATCCTGCCTGTGGGAAGCGCAAATAAAAGATCCCTTGCTGCCTGTCATAAAAGAGTAGCCTATGTGGCGACAGCGGGTTTCCTCTAAAAAAATCTGTGTGGTCCTTAACCATATGTCTGACGCCGTATAACCGTAAATAAAATGTGTTGAGTGCGTCATTAAATAAAACACTTCTTTCTTTCATTGTGTATAAAGTCAGATTCTCTCCAGTCTGTTGGATGACTTTATTTTCCAGTTTACAGATAAGTTTGACTCGTTGTGTATAAAGTCAGATTCTCTCCAGTCTGTTGGATGACTTTATTTTCCTATTTACAGATAAGTTTGACTCATTGTGTATAAAGTCAGCTTCTCTCCAGTCTGTTGGATGACTTTATTTTCCTATTTACAGATAAGAGAAAAAGTCCAAAGAAAACAAAGATGAACATATTTGGAAAGAAGAAGGTATTGGATGATAAGACTGATGAAGAAGAGGCAGATGATGAGGATGATTTGAGTGAGGATGAAGAGAGACAGAAGGAAGAGCTGAAGAAGAAGGAAATGGAGAAGGAGAAACGAAAGAAGAAGAAAGGGAGTAAGGAGATGGAAACTAAAGATGATGAAGAAACCGAGAACGACAAGAAGAAAGGTCAGATCCAATCTTAGACTCTTAAAGTTTGCCGCCTGATGCTCAATCGATCTAGTATCGATCCTCGTCAGTGGGCCCATTGGGCTATTTCTCGTTCCAGCCAGTGCTCCACAACTGGTGTAACAAAGGCCGTGGTATGTACTATCCAGTATGTGGGATGGTGCATATAAAAGATCCCTTACTGCTAATTGAAAAGAGTAGCCCATGAAGTGGGTTTCCTCCCTCAATATCTGTGTGGTCCTTAACCATATGTCCAATGCCATATAACCGTAAATAAAATGTGTTGAGTACGTTGTTGAATAAAATATTTCCTTCCTTCTTTAAACTTTGTTTTGTTTAATGACACCACTAAATCATATTGATTTATTGATCATTGGCTATTGAATGTCAAACACTTGGTAATTTTGGAATGTAGTCTTACAGAGGAAACCTGCTTTATTTTTTTCATTAGTAGCGAGGGATCTTTTATATGCACTATCCTACAGACAGGATAGCACATACCATGGTAGACAGTTACATGCCAGAAAAGTCCAGTGTAGTGTCTAAAAGTGTTGGAAGACAATATACAAATAAATTTTATCATATAGACAAATATGATCATTCTGTTCAGTACTGCATCCTCTATGCAAGTTTTTGAAATTGCTACACAATTCTAAAATGTTAAATAGTAGCTGGTAATGAAAATTGTGAATTTAATAACACCGTCACTATTTAAAATTCTGAAAACCAAATGTTACTTTATGGAAAATGAACGTGATACTTATTATTGCACAGCAATAATTAAAATTTTATCAGCTATTTAATTTGAGGAGCTAACAAACACTTGAAGAAGATTTTCAGTTTTGCAGACATCACATTGAATATAACAAACTTATAGTTAGCATGAGAGAGATGAAGCTGATAGCAGAGGGTCCATATAATATTTTTATTTATTTATCAGGGAAAAAACAAAAGGACGGCAAAGACAAAAAGAAGGAAAAGAGTAAAGATAAAGAGGAGGAGGCAGATTCGGAAGAAGAAACAGTATGCGCTCGTCATTAAAGTCACCAGTACTTTATTAGTCTCCTACCAGTCCCAACTGGAGGGGACTATAGGTTTTTTCACTGTCCTTCTCTCTGTTTGTCCGTCTGTCAGTTCGTCTGTCTGTCCATCTGTCCACATATAGGTCTCCGGATATTTGTTTTACAGTGCCTCAAGATACTGAACTCAAATTTTGTGTATAGCTTTATCATGTTCTGTTACAGAAAACGTTTGACTTTCATGGCAATATATAGCCATTTTTCACAGAATTATGGCCCTTGAACTTGAGACTTATTTTTTGCAATACCTAAAGACATTGAGATGAAATTTTGTATATAGCATTATCATATACTGTTACAGGTCATGTTTGACTTTCATGGCAATTTACCCATTTTTTGTCAGAGTTATGGGACATGTAGTGCTTTAGCAGTACTCTAAGTCTTTGAATGCTTGTTGTTCTTTACATCTCCAGATTGAATATTTCAGGGCACAATAATTACCAGACCATCATTCTGTTCACACATCACTTTGACAACTTTAAGTTCACATGAACAACCGACAAGTTATGTGTTGAATTTTACTTCCAAAAATTACATTATATTTGGGCACAGAAAGAGATTGTTTAATAATTTACTCTGTAATAGAATTAGACATTGAAGGTTGCATTTTCTCTCTGCTTTGACAGGAAATGAAAACAAAGAAAACAAAGAAGAAAGACAAGAAGACGAAGGAAAAGAAGAAACATAAAGTAAAGGAAGAAGAGAAGGATTCAGAGAATGAGGATGACAAAGATAAAGGGAGAGAATCAGAGAAGGAAGATGTCAAGGAGGAAAATACCAAAGAAGAAAACAAAGAGAAGGAAACTCCACCTCCACCGCCAGCAAAGAAAAAGGTTAAAGTTTGTTTTGTTTAATGACTCCACTAGAGCTATTGGATGTCAGATATTGGTAATTTTGAGATATAGTTTTAGAGAGGAAACCTGCTACATTTTACTATTTGTAGCAAGGGATAGCACATACCACAGCCTTTGAAATACCAGACATGGTACATTGGTTGGAACGAGAAATAGCTCAATTGGTCCACCGATGGTAATTGAGAGAAAAGTATAACCAATCACAGAACACCATAGGTCTCCAGTGCTTCACCACTAGTACAGCCATGGTATGTGCTTCCCTGTCTGGAAACATTTACAGATCTATTGTGACAGCTGTTGATAAGAAATAATACAGAACTTATAGGTGTATAATGTTTAAAAAAAACCCAACCCAAAAACCTAAATGAAATTAGAAACATTTATGTGATTCACTCCTTGTTGGTATGGTTTAAACAAGGATACTTTTTTGTTTGTATTGCACGAATTTTAAATACATGGGTGCTTGCATGCTGATATTGGATAGTAGGAATCTGTCTTCAAACTCTCCCTACCTCCTTCTTTTCTTTTTAGTATAATATTCTGAAAAGTGTGATATATTTCAAATATTTATATTTATTTTCTGAATTTATTTTAGTCCCGGTTTTGTACCATCTTATGATGTTCCTCAACATGGATAATTTACATCATGGTTCATTGACGTGGGACTATTGCGACGATGCTACAATGACATCATGGTGCAGTGATGTGGTACACTGATATCGGTACATTGAGAAGATGATTTGTGATCTGTGTGGTCCGTCTAAACACTCTCAAAGGCAGCAGACTCTTTGATCACAATGTTTTGATCAGTGAATTACTAGGTAGTCCGTATAATACAAGATGGGTTAGTTTGTATACAGCCTGGTATTCCCTAAACCAGTGATAAGTATCTTCCTTATTTATATACGTGCTAGTGCAACTATGTATGTTAGTGGTATGTTAAAACAGAACAACATCAAGTGAACGTGATGGTGTGTGATCACATTGGAATCTGTCAGTATGAACACATGGATTGTATGAACTTAGATATGTTTCATTCTTCACCTTCACATTAGCAACTGTATCTTGTCAGAATGAAAACATTGATTGTATGAACTAAGATATGTTCATTTTTAATGTTCATATTACAATATATGTATTTTAAGGGTGCACACATGGATTGTATGAACTGATATGTGTTCATTTTTAATGTTCACGTTAGAATATATGTGTTGTGTGCACACATTGGTTGTATGAATTAAGATATGTTCATTTTTATATGCCCGTCTAAGGGTTGTATTATGGTATGGTGTTGTCCGTCCATCTATCCGTACATACGTACATCAATCTGTTTACTTTTTCTTGTCCGGATCATATCTTGCATGCAGGACCATCAAACCTCACATATAGGAACAACTTGGGATGGTGGTGTGTCGCGTACTATTACTAGGTCACTGACCTAGTTTTCACTGCACATAATAGTAAATCCTTGTCCGGATCATATCTTGCATACAGGACTATCAAACCTCACATATAGGAACAACTTGGGACGGTGGTTGGTCCACATGGGTTGTAAGAACTAACAATATAGAAACAACTTGGGACGGTGGTTGGTCCACATGGGTTGTAAGAACTAACAATATGTTTATTCTTACTGTTCGGACCTGTATTGTTAGTATGAATACCAATTATGTGAACTATAAGTATGGATCTGTGTCGTGGCAGAAAGTGAAGAAATATAAACTTGAAGCATGTTCAGTTTTGTAGCGTTAACATTAGAATCTCTGTTAACAAGATGAGAACAATTATATCTACTATAAGATCATTTCAGTGTATGAACTGTTTATGTTAACTATTATATTCATTTTACAGAGTTCACATTAGTATATCTATCTTATCATTATGAACACAATGATTTTGAGAGCTATGAGTGTGCTAATTTCACTATTCACATTACCCGATCTTTATTGTGAAGAGGAAGTTATTATTGTACAACATGAAATTAAGGCGAGTATAAAGTAAAGCTGCCATTACAGAAGCTATTTTTGAACAATGGCTGTTTAATGATACGAAGTGAAATAAAACTTTTATCATTCATTGGGTCATATATTATATGTTTTTATTTTTAATTCAGTTTATTTAAAAACAACAAATGCATTGTAAAATCAACGTCTTGGTTACCATATCACATTTTTAGTATTAATTTCTTTTGCATATTAATTTCATGATCTTCAATAGTACAGAAATGTCTTGTATAATTAATGCCTTTGTTACAATCTCGCATTTTTTTGCATTAATTTCTCTCAGATTAATTTCATGTTCTACAGTATATGACTACATTCATTTAAAGTGACGTACACCAGTTTTTAAACACTACAGCATATTTCATTTTAATGCCCGAAATGCATTTTTTATGATCTAAAAACACATATATACCTCTGAGAAGTAACAGTTACGGAGACGAGCCCTAGTCTATTTTAGAAGACATTTCCCCATTGCAACATCAGACATTTGTTGTTTTTCTCACTGTGTTGTAACTTTATCCAGATGTGTTACGGGTTTGTAGATGAACCAAACAGTGTCCATTTTCACGGGTTGAAGCTAGGGTCTGCAACTTTAACAATCTGCTTACATTAACATATCCCATCTTGTTTTGAGTGAACATATTATTTGATCTAGTTCTGTATCCTGATTTTACTGCACCACTAGCTGGATGTGCATTGTTACCAAAGACTGATTTAAATTATATATGTCACAATGATATTCTTCCCATCTGGCTCTTGGTGTTTACATGCAGTGTGATCCATTGTGTCAAACAACTGACAAGCCTTCCAGGCATAGTCGTTAGACCATTGACCCTAAGGCTGATAGGTCCTGGGTTCCTGTCTCAGTACTGGCTTCCAACTAAGTGAGTTGTTTCAGCTCAGTTGGGAGATGTAAGATCACCTAACAGCTTCTTGCACACTTTCTTTCGGACATTGCAGATGTAGCACCAAACTGTACACCGCTGATAATTTGACATCATGAAAAGGCTCGGGCTATGATGTTATTTCAGCAAACGTGTGTGCCCAGGACAGAATTCTTCAACCATAATTAGATATAGGCACAAATAATATTGTTAAAATGAAGTGTGTCATGTAATTTCATATTGATCTACATACTAAAGGCAAAGCCACACATTAAGCGTGTAGTAGTTGAGGTTAAAACCTAATACATCAAACTGCACAGTAGAGATCATTACTCTGAGCTAGAAGCAGTGGGTAGTGAGAACAACCAACTCACGGTATGAAGGAATGTAGTAATATTACATCCTAAAATAGTCTTCTGAAAATATTCCTTTGGGGAATTGGTTGGCATTTCTTCATCAACCATCAGTAATAATACACCAATCAATCAACTTTTGTTTACACAAGTCAGTTGGAATATATATATATATATATATATATATATATATAACTCTCTGTCCTTGACAGATAGCCAAGGTGTGTGCCCAGAACAGCATGCCTGAACCTTAACTGGATACAAGCACAAAAATAAGTATAAACAATTTGTTATTTAAATATCAAGGTGCACACTTCATGTAGGTTGTAGGTGATAAACATCTGTAGTGAAATATTTGAAATGTTATGCTGCTTTTTTTATTATTTAAATGACATTTGTGCTTACTGTTATTAACTGTACTTTGTGTATGTATTGCTAATATTGTTAGCAGTGTCCATCCATTTTTTGTATACTGTTATAAACTATACTTTGTGTACTTATTACTAATATTGTTAGCAAAGACCCTTCATTGTGTGTACTGTTATAAACTATATTTCATGTACATATTACTAATATTGTTAGTGACGTCCCTCCATTTTGCAGAGCATTTGTCTCACAATCAGTCTGTGATATTTATTTTTCACTGTTTAGATATGTATATATTTACCCTTTTGTGTATATCAAATTCTTAATAAACGTATATAGGTTGTGTATACCCAGTTGTTGACACAATACGGTATATAGTTTGTGTATACCCAGTTGTTGACACAATACGGTATATAGTTTGTGTATACCCAGTTGTTGACACAATAAGGTATATAGTTTGTGTATACCCAGTTGTTGACACAATACGGTATATAGTTTGTGTATACCCAGTTGTTAACACAATGCGGTATATAGTTTGTGTATACCCAGTTAACACAATACGGTATATAGTTTGTGTATACCCAGTTGTTGACACAATACGGTATATAGTTCGTGTATACCCAGTTGTTAACACAATACGGTATATAGTTTGTGTATACCCAGTTGTTGACACAATACGGTATATAGTTTGTGTATACCCAGTTGTTAACACAATACGGTATATAGTTTGTGTATACCCAGTTAACACAATACGGTATATAGTTTGTGTATACCCAGTTGTTGACACAATACGGTATATAGTTTGTGTATACCCAGTTGTTAACACAATACGGTATATAGTTTGTGTATACCCAGTTGTTGAATGAATGAATGTTTAACGACACCCCAGCATGACCTCAGTTGTTAAATACTATTAGATAAGCGGTTTTTTGACAGGCGGATTGTACGCCCGCCAAAATCTGTATTTCCTTGAGACACGGCCGAAGGAAATACAGATTTTGGAGGGATGTACAATCCTGTACGCCTGTCAAAAAAAGCGTGTAACAAATTTATTACCTTTTAGATCTTTGTTTTATAATTAAACTAAAATACACTAACAGTCAAACATTTAAAGTACACAGACATTTGAGTTTGAGTTTAATAATAACATAACATCAAATTCCTCAAAATATATTGGATTTTTTTGTAAACGAATAACTTAGTTACTATGCATGGTATTTAGAGCTTTTTTGTTACCCTGAAATCATTTCGAGCCCTGTGTTTCGCAAAGAGAGACAACTGTTGGCGCCTTATTATCTTGCATGTTTTTAAACGTTTATGATTATGTTGTAATCGTATCGGGCAAACAAAATTGAACACCCACAGCCAAACAAAAATATTTGTCGTGTTGTACTAACTTGTAGAACCTGTAAAAAAGCATGTCAAGTTATTAATTAAAATATGTTCATGATAATTAGACCCAGTTCTAACACAGTAACTGATTACACAATGCTATCTTCTAGCATTAGATTTTAATGTGCGAAAAACTACAATCTAGCAGAAGAGTATGTCCTAACAAAATTCAGTGTGGCCCCAAGAAAGGCTAAATTACCTGCTTTTGGTGATAAGGTTCACCCTCTCTCTCTCTCTCTCTCTCTCTCTCTCTCTCTCTCTCTCTCTCTCTCTCTCTCTCTCTCTCTCTCTCTCTCTCTCTCTCTCTCTCTCTCTCTCTCTCTCTCCTCTGTGCGAGCACAGCAGTCGGGTTCTCCATCTGTCTGTCCATCTGGGTGTATCCGGTTAGGTCTACAGATATGGGGCACATTTATTGTATACAAACTGGTTTGGGTTTGAATCTGGGTTTGTTATACTTTTAATGTATCACACCAAACCATTTCGGAATTTAAATCTAGTATATTATTAAAATATATTTTTAAAAACATTTAATGAAAAACTTATAACTACTAAGGTGTGTGGGATGGTATGAAAAAAGATGCCTTCCAGTAATCAAAATGAATGAATTTGTTTATTATGTTAACGTTTTACTTCAAATTTGGTCCTAACAGTACTATAGACACCATTGTTCTACATGTAATTCCAAGTCTGTCAATAAAAAAATGCAAACCACTAGATAATTTTCAAGTCTATTTACAAACTACAAACCTAAACCAGTTTGTATAAAATATATCTGCCCTTGATACTAATGTTAGGAAACTGATGTTATATTCAGGGCTGTAGCTAGGATTTTTTGTTTTAGGGGGCAACTGAGTAATTAATAGTCTAAAACTCCTTAAACAGTCGAGAAGAGAATTTTCTTTAAGTTTCTATAATGCTTTCCGGATTTTTTCGGGGGGGGGGGGGGCAACTGCCCCCCTTGCCCCCCTGCTAGCTACGGCCGTGATATTCTCAAACCCAGATACATGTACTATAATAAACCTGGGTTTATATGTATTGTTATATTCTTCAACCCAGATACATGTACTGTAATAAACCTGGGTTTATATGTATTATATTTAACACAATGAATTAGCAGCTTAGTTTGTCGTATATAACAATAACTTTACCTTGCTAGGTGTTTTTAATCAAATTATAGGTACGACTGGAAGAATGGCGAAATCTCTGCCCCACCTCACCTTGAATTTTAAAAATTATTATTAATCTATTTAATTCATTTCAATAATAGTCATAACCATTTAGTTTTTATCATATACCATAATTCCTTGAATATAGGCCTGCGTCGATTAAAGGCCGAGACTCTTGAAAAAACACAGAGGTACACCATACCAAAGGCTATGGGTTCAAATCCCAGCCAAACTGTAAACATGTCAAATGTAGGGGTGCAGGCAGAAATCTCACATGAATAATGCCAGTACACAGTTGCTACTAACCAGTAATAACTGTATAAACACAGCCAGTGTATGCAGAGTATTTTCATTACATTTAATTTAGTTTACAAATACAGCTATGCTGCTGAATGCATTGTGTATGGGAAGAAATAAACTATTAACCACTACTGTATCCGTTGTCCGTTTTACTGAGCCATGTATATATGAGGGTAAGAGGCACCAGCATCACCATTAAACGTCACAAACGGTGCACTTGTTTATGTGGACACATTTGTACATAAACATGTATTCATATGAAAGTATGTATTCATCAAATTACATGAAGTCATTATCTTCTAAGTGAATTGGTTTTAAAACAAACTGTGGGATAGGGCTTTGTGATTTGGACAGCAAGAAGCAGTTTATTTTAAAATGTGTAAAAAAAATAGTTTCTTTTGTTTAATGACACCACTAGAACACATTGATATATTAATCATCAGCTATTGGATATCAGACATTGGTCACTGTATCATATCGGAGGAAACCGGGTACATTTTCCCCTTTAGCAGCAAGGGATCTTTTATGTGCATCATCCCACATACCATGGCCTTTGATATGCCAGTCATGGGCCACTAGTTGGGACAGGATAATGAGCCCACTGATGTCTTCAAGTGTAAAAAAACAAACCCCAAAAAACCCCTATTTTAATGCATATCGGTCATATGCTGTTTTTGTTGCAATCTGTTATTTCAAAACGCATTCTGAGAGTACTGCAAAAGCAATACAATGTCATGTCTCCACCTGGGCTGAACAAATATTCACATTTCCTAAGTTCAGGGGCCATAACTATGAAAAATGGGTAAATTGCCATGAAAGCTATACACAAAATTTCAGTTCCATGTCTTGAGCCATTGCATAAAAACCCAGTTCAATGGCCATAACTGTCACAAATGGATAAATCGCCATGAATCTTGGAACTTGATATGTAACAGTATATGATAAATCTATACCCAAAATTTGAGCTGAATATCTTGAGGCATTGTGAAAAAACCCATCCAGAAAACTATATGTGGAACAGAGGGACAGACAGACAAGACGGATGGAGATGAAACCTTTAGTCCCCTCTGGTTGGACTGGTAGGGGACTAATAAAACTGAGATATATACTAGCTCAGGATCGACTGCTTGAAAGTTAATTTGATAGGAAATTAAAATCAATTAAAATAAAAAAATAAAACTTGTTCAAATATAAATATATTAGTGTTTATATATCTACATGTATAATGTTCCACACACATCTGAGTTCATCATAGTGTTCATACAAGCATAATGTTCACACATTTTCAGGTTATATTTATACAATCAAAATGTTAGCACACACCTCAAGTTCATCAAGTAATATACACTTAATAATGTTCACACACATCTTGCATTTATCAGTGTTCATAAATATAAAAGAATGTTCACATCTCGAATTCATATTCATGCATACAAACCAATTGGTCATATTTTGAGACCACAATATTCATAAATTGATTTTGTTCATGAATAAAAACTGACAGTTCATACATAATGTTCACCCAAGAAAAATGTTAACATCTCGTTTATCCTGATGTCCATACAAATAAAATGTCCACACATTTTGAGTACTCATGAGTTTAGTCTTCTAGAAAACGGTATTCATGGTTTAGTGAAAATTATATCACACATTCCAAATGAGCCCAAGTTGATTGTCAAATGGTAAATTACAAATCTTTTTTTATTTTCCCAGCCATAATAACAAGTAAAACATGGCAGCCATCTTCAGTCAAGTGGAAAATTAATGATCTTTTTATTTGCTCTGCTATAATTAAGAAAAAGACAACTGCCATCTTCATATATTACTGGTAGGGATGAATGTTACTGATTCTTGTTTCTGGAGAATATCGGGGCCTCGTGCTTATAAAACGTTCAGTCCAGACTTGAGAATCTCTAATTCAGTGTGAGACTTAAACGTCATGGCAATGCCATCAAAATTGTATGTGTGACATTAGAAATTTAGACTTAAGATTTTATTAGCATGGACCTGGATACCAGCTAATTTTGGAAAAACCAGTATTAAGACTGCACAGAAACGGGACCATCTTGCTAATCAGTTGTGAATTTTAGAATGGAAAGGAATATTTGGGGGGTTTTATGATTCATAAGCACATTTTACATTTGGCTGAGTGAGAAGAAATCTGCTGCCACCATAAACATTATTCCTCCTGAAAAACAGCAAGGCATCTTTAAATGAACCATCACAGAGACGGCAGTATATACCATGGCCTTTGATGTACCAGTTGTGGGGCAACGCTTCGAACAGGGAAAAACCCAAGTCCATCGAAGATGTTTTCGGTACAGTGTCGGTAAAATCACGGAACCGAAATTTCGTTTCCCATGATTATGATATCGAGTACGATGTTTCTGATATCATAATCAGTGTGTGTTTGACACAATCACGAGACCCAATTTGGATTGTTGTGTTAACCGAAGTTCTCAGTGTTCCGGTTCAGGAAAACCCGAATCAAGAGTTCAAAGACGCGCTCAAACACGTTACATATTTGAAACAAAATCACTGGCACTAATTATTTGTAGTGTATCTCTTAAACATAGGAGTCAAGAAATAATTTTTAAATTCAAATATAATTTTGTAGAAAAGATTTAACCTTAGGACTATAGTCACTGAAGTTGACGAAAGTCGATGTCATGCATGTGCTGAAGTACTGAAGGTGGCAATCAAATATTTTTATTTAGCTGTTAAAATCACAACAGCATGCATATAATGGAGAGGGCATGAGGGGGTGTGGACTCCACCTGCTCACGATGAAAAACATTTTTGATTCCACTTATTATAAAATGCATTCACCACTAATATACAACTTCCATTTAAGTAGTTGCATGCAGGCTCCTCCCTGCAAACATTCATGGATGTGTGCCTGGAGATCCGATTCGTTTTATCTTAAATCAGTTTTCATATCTCAAGATCTGTGCTATGATTTTTTACTGTCTTTAACAGATCTATCTTCTTCTGATAGGTACTCGAACAATTCTCGGATTGTTTTGAACTCGCTTCGACCCTGTGATTCTTTCTTTGGTATTTTTGGCATCAAGCTCTGCATCTTGTCAGTAAATTCTTTCATCTACAAAGCAACATAAGACATAAATGCCAGCATAAAGTCTCCATTAGGTTTTGTTTGGCACTATTTTGGGGTCTAGTGAAATGAAGTAGATATCGATGTATTACAATACCATACAAGCCTAAGACGGGACCTCATAGAAGACTGAATTGCTCTTAGATAAGTCGGTGACTCTTTTTAACATCTAAAATCATGGGCTGCTTACTTAAGAACCCAATCCAAAGTTTCCCAGCCCTGGGCACACACCATATTTTCCAGCTTATTACACGTAAACTGAACCCTTACTTACACTGTGAATGCCAAATAGAGCTCTCTATACTAATATGCCCCAGCCCTGAACCTTTACACTGTGAATGGCAAATAGAGCTCTCTATACTAATATGCCCCAGCCCTGAACCTTTACACTGTGAATGGCAAATAGAGCTCTATACTAATATGCCCCAGCCCTGAACCTTTACACTGTGAATGCCAAATAGAGCTCTCTATACGAATATGCCCCAGCCCTGAACCTTTACACTGTGAATGGCAAATAGAGCTCTCTATACTAATATGCCCCAGCCCTGAACCTTTACACTGTGAATGGCAAATAGAGCTTTCTATACTAATGTGCCCCAGCCCTGAACCTTTACACTGTGAATGGCAAATAGAGCTCTCTATACTAATATGCCCCAGCCCTGAACCTTTACACTAATGTGCCCCAGCCCTGAACCCTTACTTACACTGTGAATGCCAAACACAGCTGTCTATACTAATGTGTCCCAGCCCTGAACCCTTACTTACACTGTGAATGCCAAACACAGCTGTCTATACTAATGTGCCCCAGCCCTGAACCCTTACTTACACTGTGAATGCCAAACACAGCTGTCTATACTAATGTGCCCCAGCCCTGAACCCTTACTTACACTGTGAATGCCAAACACAGCTGTCTATACTAATGTGCCCCAGCCCTGAACCCTTACGTACACTGTGGAGCTCTCTGTACTAATGTGCCCCAGCCCTGAACCCTTACTTACACTGTGAATGCCAAACAGAGCTCTCTGTACTAATGTGCCCCAGCCCTGAACCCTTACTTACACTGTGAATGCCAAACAGAGCTCTCTGTACTAATGTGCCCCAGCCCTGAACCCTTACTTACACTGTGAATGCCAAACAGAGCTCTCTGTACTAATGTGCCCCAGCCCTGAACCCTTACTTACACTGTGAATGCCAAACAGAGCTCTCTGTACTAATGTGCCACAGCCCTGAACCCTTACTTACACTGTGAATGCCAAACAGAGCTCTCTGTACTAATGTGCCACAGCCCTGAACCCTTACTTACACTGTGAATGCCAAACAGAGCTCTCTGTACTAATGTGCCCCAGCCCTGAACCCTTACTTACACTGTGAATGCCAAACAGAGCTCTCTGTACAGAGCTCTCTATACTCATGTGCCACAGCCCTGAACCCTTGCTTACACTGTGAATGCCAAATAGAGCTCTCTATACTGATGTGCCACAACCCTGAACCCTTGCTTACACTGTGAATGCCAAATAGAGCTCTCTATACTCATGTGCCCCAGCCCTGAACCCTTACTTACACTGTGAATGCCAAATAGAGCTCTCTATACTAATGTGCCCCAGCCCTGAACCCTTACTTACACTGTGAATGCCAAATAGAGCTCTCTATACTAATGTGCCCCAGCCCTGAACCCTTACTTACACTGTGAATGCCAAACAGAGCTATCTATACTAATGTGCCACAGCCCTGAACCCTTACTTATACTGTGAATGAAACACAGAGCTCTCTATACTAATGTGCCACAGCCCTGAACCCTTACTTACACTGTGAATGCCAAACAGAGCTCTCTATACTAATGTGCCCCAGACTTGAACCCTTACTTACACTGTGAACGCTAGACAGAGCTCTCTATACTAATGTGTCCCAGACTTGAACCCTTACTTACACTGTGAACGCCAAACAGAGCTCTCTATACTAATGTGCCCCAGACCTGAACCCTTACTTACACTGTGAATGCCAAACAGAACTCTCTATACTGATGTCCCCCAACCCTAAACCTTTACTTACACTGTGAACGCCCAGCACTTTCCAGACAGTCAGACTCAAGATCCCTACTCCAGACACGGACCACAGAGTGCCCCACCCAAGAGCCCTTAAGGCTAATGAAGCTCCACTGTCTGGGATCTCCCTGCTCGGAACCAGACCCTGAAATAAAGTAAAGTTTGTTTTGTTTAGTGACACTGCCAGAGCACACTGATTTATTAATTATCAGCTGTTAGATGTCACACATCTGGTAATTCTGTCATGTAGTCTTTAAAAAAAAAAACCTGCTACATTTTCCCATTAGCAGGATGAGATCATTTATATAGACTTACCCAAAGTCGGGACAGCACATACCGTGGCATTTGAAATATCAGACGTGGGGCACTGATTGAAGACTGACAAAAATAATAAAAACACAACAAGAAATACGAAACAGGTGTCACTAGATTTCTCTATTGTCTGTTTATATTAACATTTTGACTTTTGTAAAATAGTGTGTTAGTAAAAACAATTATACGGTGCAGTTGACAATACATTTTCATGAATGTACAAACCACATGTTAAGAGGGAGAGGTAATAATAATAATAATAATAATAATAATAATCTTTATTTAAAGAAGGTTACACAAATAGTAGTGCACTAATCTCCCTTGTGGCCTTCTGCAGGCATCGAAATAAGCATTGTGTTTGGTAACCCATTTACAGATTACCATACAATATAGCCTGGTAACCTATAGGTAACCACAACTATATGAAAGTTAGAATTGAATTCCTGTTATCGGTACGACTAACAAAATCTGGAAGTAAATTTATCTAGTGGGCGCTGCTTAAACACGGATTTCCGAAATTGCTTTGCAATTGCACAAGTGTGCACGAACATCGGTGCAATTTCGTATAAGAAAATGAAACGCGGAAGTATATTCATCCAGTGGACGCTGCTTAAACGCAGAATGACTATAATTTCTTGCAATTGCACAAGTGCACGCGAACATCGATGCAATTCCTTACAAGAAAATGAAATGCGAAAGTCCGGAATGCATTGCTTGGTTTACATTCGGAAACGAAACTACCGTTACGTTGAAACTTTTGTCAAGAACAAAACACCGTTCTCGACTTTCTTTACATGTGGTAACCTCCCGGTAACCTGAACGACCATTCTCGACTATTTCGATGCCTGCTTCTGTCTAATAAGCATTAAAAATTATTACTCTAAGGTGATTAATACCGACACTTCAAACAACTTAAAAGTACTGGTAAAAACAAAAAATATGGCTAAAAATATATTTTTAAATCCATAATTTTTTAGGTACACTTTTAACAGGAGTAAAGGTTGTACCTAGCAAACAGAGTATGAATTTTACACTTGTGCAAATGTTTATAACTGTGAATGGTGATTCTATGCTTATATGTCTGTAAATAACATTCTCATTAAAGTATGCCAAATCCAACTTACAGACGTGAAACACTGAAATTAAGTTCACCAATATTCTGAACACAACAAATCTTGTGCGTAAGAGTGCCAAAACAGTGTGTGTGTGTGTATGTGTGCACGTGCGCACACACACACAAACACATGTATAAATATCTAAAAAAACATTGCTGCTGTTACAAAGTAAAAAAAAGGGGGCACATGCCCCCCACCCACCCGCTTCCTACATCAGTGCAAATTATTATAATTTTAAGTTCCATGTATTATTCAAAGAATGAAATGGCCAGTAGTCCATTGGACCAACAGAGAGATTATAAACTGTTAGTCCTTCATCTGAAAAACTAGTCAAAGGCATCTGCTGAAAAGTACACTAAACCATGTTGAAAGTATATTAAAAAAGACACACCCATCTGTTTTGAGACAAACATGAACTAGAAAGGTACCCTACCCTAGTGAACATGTTGGGGTCCTTCCGTTTGGCCATGGCTAATGTCATGCCGAATCCACCAAGAATTGACACTCCAGCGACAGCAGTCAGGAATATTCCACCTGAAAACAGAAAATTCAAAACGGTCATCTTTACATGTGAAAACCTTGGATTGTACATGCATTGAAATATTAAATACTGTAATGTGAACAAACACACACGTGTGCAGGTGCACACACACACACACACACACACACACACACAAAATGGGCTACATCGGTTTCTTATTGTGGGGGTAGGCCAGTGGTAAAGTGCTCACTTGATGTGTGGTCAGTCTAGAATCGATCCCCGTTGGTGGGTCCATTAGGCTATTTCTTGTTCCAGCCAGTGCACCATGACTGGTATGTCAAAAGACGTGCTATCCTGTCTGTGGGATGTGCATATAAAAGATCCCTTACTAGTAATGGAAAAAATATAGCGCTTTTCTTGTTCCAGCCAGTGCACCATGACTGGTATGTCAAAAGACGTGCTATCCTGTCTGTGGGATGTGCATATAAAAGATCCCTTACTAGTAATGGAAAAAATATAGCGCTTTTCTTGTTCCAGCCAGTGCACCATGACTGGCATGTCAAAAGATGTGCTATCCTGTCTGTGGGATGGTGCATATAAAAGATCCCTTACTAGTAATGGAAAAAATATAGCGCTTTTCTTGTTCCAGCCAGTGCACCATGACTGGCATGTCAAAAGATGTGCTATCCTGTCTGTGGGATGGTGCATATAAAAGATCCCTTACTAGTAATGGAAAAAATATAGCGCTTTTCTTGTTCCAGCCAGTGCACCATGACTGGCATGTCAAAAGATGTGCTATCCTGTCTGTGGGATGGTGCATATAAAAGATCCCTTACTAGTAATGGAAAAAATATAGCGCTTTTCTTGTTCCAGCCAGTGCACCATGACTGGCATGTCAAAAGATGTGCTATCCTGTCTGTGGTATGTGCTATCCTGTCTGTGGGATGTGCATATAAAACATGCCTTACTAGTAATGGAGAAAATATAGCGCTTTTCTTTTGTAACACTATAGTCGTTACAATTACCAAATGTTTGACATCTGATAGAAAATGATTTATAAAAAATTTTACTCTAGTGGTGTCATCTATATACAAGAGTGTGAGTGGGGATGCTTCCAAACTAAATGTTTAAAATTCATAAGTTAAAATAAATTTCCAACCTTCTAACTATGGTAAAGGGAAATGTTTGGAGGAACCCCACCATATGACATGCCTCTTCCCCCCCCCCCCTCCCCCCAAATATAAAAAAAATATATATCCTTGCTTTGCCAATGTGACCTCCCTGCACCAACCCTCTCCAACAGACCTCTCGCAACACCTCTCACTGCCAAATCATCGTAGTGTTATCAATGACACACAAAACAAAACTCAACAAACACAACATAGTATCCAGTACAAAACCTGTTAATTTAGAAGGTGGACGGTTTTCGTTATTTTCCAAAGAATTGTTTGTTTCGTTCGATGACATGCCTCCATGCAGTTTTATGGAAGACCGTTCATATCAAATCCACAAACCAAATGAACATGTACACAGACGTTATATTTAATACAGACACATATTGTATTAATTTGATCCTGTAAACAAGGTTACGGCAGCATAAATCGTATTATATAGCCATTGTTGGTGAATGGGATGGTCTCGTTTGCGAATTATGCACGTGTAATTTGTAAACTGATTTGTTCACCCTTTAATACAGTTCTGCAACCACCAAACATTACTAGAATAAAATACAGTTTACTATATAACTACTAATACACATCAACAAATTAATTTTAATATACATCTGCTTTTAATCGCCGAGCAATTTGTATTAAAAATCAATCCGTGTATATGATTAATTTTTGACACAAACGGTGTATCATAGCACTAAAGTTTAGAGGTCAATTCGTTTACGAAACTAAAACATTAAGTTTGCGTTTAAATGGAATATATCGTTAAAATATTTGCATATTGAATGAGTTAACATTAATTGTATTTAAAGTCATCTGAAAAAATATATTGAAACTATGATTTATCACAACATTATTTTGATACGAAAGTATAAATGTTTCGCAATACGCATGCGTCACGAGATATTATGATCAACAAAAGGGATCTTGGTGATAAATTATTTTGCTACGGGAAACGTTTTATTAAATTTTAACAAACCATTGCTGTCAAGATGTGATGAATTTAGATAACAGCAATCGGTATAATATTCGACATACTTTTAGGGGAAACTATTGTGATGATTACTTTGGAATATTTGAGGGTTAATTTCCTCAAATTGTTTCGGGCTGTGCCCAATGAGAGATTTACCTGCGTACACGGCTGTTTACACCGAAGCCCCATCGAAAATTGGTGAAATCAATCTGGATAAAATGCCTAAAAAACTAAGAAAATGGGAAGTGTTCCCAGGAAAAAATCGGTTTCACTGCAATGGAAGAATCATGATGGCCAGACAAACTGGAATATTTTATTTGACTTGCGTTCTAATTGTCGTAACAAGTGGACTCTTCTTTGCATTTGAGTGAGTATTACTTTGACAGCCATGTCTCTACACTGTCAAAAATAAGATGATAGGAAGCCATCCAATTTTCCTTTTGGTAGCTTTTTCTTTTGAGTCAGTTAAACCTAATTCAAAAAGGTACCATGGATGTCCCAAATTACTTTGCTATAAAACACGAGAATTGTGTGCATGCAAACGAATTATCAAATTTCGTTGAGCATAAGCCATAACTGCATAAGTATTTTTTTTCCAAAGCATTATGCCATATCAATATTTATAAACAGACGGTTATTATCCAACTAGCTACCTTTTTATTAGTATTTGTATGCATCAAATGAATCATAGTCACTTGGTACCAAACTGTCAAGTCATTTCGTACCCTAGTCAGGGGCGCAGAAATGGAAATTATTTCACTAGCCCGCCTGACCAGAACCAACTATAATTTACTAGCTCGCCAGAATTTCTAGTAGTCCGCCAGCCTATAGAACAATATATTATTATTATTATTATTATATACATATATACATACATATATATATATATATATATACACACACACACACACACACACACACACACACACACAGTGGTGGCACCTAAGCATTTTTGTCTGGACGGGACATAGCCCAGTGGTACAGCACTCACTCGATGTACAGTTGGTGCGGGATCGATCCCCATCAGTGAGCTCATTGGGCTATTTCTCGTTCCAGCCAGTGCACCACAACTGGTATATCAAAGGCTGTGGTATGTACTGCCCTGTTTGTGGGGTGATGCATATAAAAGACCCCTTGCTGCTAATCGAAAAGAGTAGCCCATGAAGTCGCGGCAGCAGGAATCCTCTCTCACTATATCTGTGTGGTCCTTAATGATATGTCTGACGCCATATAACCGTAAATAAAATGTGTTGAGTGCATCATTCAATAAAACATTTCTTTCTTTCTAAACATTTTTGTTATATTTTAAAGTTAAAATCTTTCTTTAAAAATATTTATTCACCGCCACAGTACAATAGAACAATAAATGTGTTACTGCTGAAAGTTATTTTAATTAAAAAATTTTTTAAACTGAAGTAATGAGCACATTGATCATTATTCAACAAAAGTTGTCTGTTATTAACTATTCAAATGAGCACAAATAGTGTTCGTTAGAAATATAGGACAATATGATAATTTTGAAACAGATTATAGCTAAAAATAGGCCATGCTGTAACTTGTAAGCTTTATATCGTCTGGGCAGCCATATTTGTTATGTTGTGTCACTCGGAGGGATATTCAAAGTATGCTTAGATGTTTACGTTAACAGATAAAATAAAAAATTGATTTCATTTATGGATTCATAAAAATTACGAGGTATGTATTGAAGTTTCTATGTAAACTTGTGTAAGTTAATATACAAGGTTGATCATTACAGCAGTGACAGATATGTTTTAACAGGTGATACAAAAACATGTTGATCGAGGCTGGCAAAAGCATACTTTTAGTGCATTAATTCAGAGTTTTTTCAATCAGATTGTTATCTACCAGTTTTATACATATATTCACAATTAAGATGTGTTGTTTTAACAATGGTTTTATAAATTAAATTAACAGTGTTTGTTTGTTTACAAACATACCCCACTGCCAACACTTGTTTAACGTAACTAACATGCACAAACTTTTGTTCTGCACACTTAAGTGACATGAGTGTGTAGATATATATATATATATATTGTTAAACAATAATATATTGTTCTATAGACTGGCGGACATGTAGAAATTCTTGCAGGGCTAGTATATATATGTATATATTTATTGACAAAAATATTATTAAAGACACTTGATAAGTGATCAACATCATGTGACAAACAAATGAATTCAAACTCCAAACCTGGGTCGTACTATTTACCAAGCTCAACCAAGCTCAACCCAGAACTAATGAGCACAAACTTGTGAACAACTACCGAGCGCAAGTATAGAACTACCAAGCTAATCAATAAGGACAAATAAACAAAGTTACAATCGAAATGTGTTTAATTTGTTTTTAAAACAAAGCACACAGTGATATAAAAATTAACATACAACATAAAATGGCCATTTAGTAAGAAATATATATATATATATATTATTCTGAATATGCCACTAAGTATAATATATTATAAAACTTATATTTAATTTTTAAAGCTATAATACGTGGAATATTTTTTAATATTTAAGCATTCAGAACAGGTATTAAATTATAAATGTTACAATGTTTGGAGGGGTGATATTCCGCCTATTATAGATTTAATAAAGCACAATGTGCAGAAGTTAAAACAAAACACACCCAGTAATACATAATACTACTAAGTAATAATTTAATAGTACATTTTTTATACAGTAAGGGAGGCTTACCCACCTGCCACCTTCCTGATTAGCACAACTTTTCCACAACTAATCTGATTACTTTCTACCTGAAAAGCTCCTTTTAAATTTTTAATTTGTAAACACGATACAAACTACTATGCACACCCATATTAAAAATTACTGGATACTGAATTTTTTTTTTACAATACTCTTTTAAAAAAAAAAAGCAGCATTACCTTAGAAAATATTTTGGCTGGCTTCACATATATTATATTCATACATTGATAACTTGGGCTTAAACATAAGTATTATTAATAGTGTTACACCGTTATTATTCTAGAACCCAAATGATGAATTCAAAATAAAATATGAACGTTTAGCACAAAAGTCAGCGTAAATATTAATTAATTAATAAGTATGTTTCAATTTTAATTGTTGGCATTGTGTGTTATTTCTGTTATAACTCAGGGCTTCTAGATTTAGCCTCACTCCCATGGCTAGTGATATTCTTTGTTGGGCTAGTAAATAACTACTGTTTGCCATGCCCGACTGCTAGTGATTTAAAAAAAAAAATTTGTTAAATGTTGCAGTTAAGTCTATTTTGTAAATAAAATATCCTGCCCTCACCCTAACCCCCAATGTTAGTTTTTGTAAGCTCTATCTCCCTCTTTAGGTGACATATCCAATTACGATAGCTGCTCTATTCCCCGATTCGGAATCTCCATTGTACCTTCTGGTGATTTTTAAAATTTTGTTGGCTTTCGTATTTGTCAGTAGATCTTTTTTACTTTCTGATTTCTGGGTCCAGGTAACATGTGACACTACCGTATTTTGGAGTTTCTGTTTGTAGTTAAATTTAAATTGATATATTATATAAGTTAATTTTCTTTTAATTCGGGCTTGAATCGTGAACAAATAAAATCTTGGTATTTCTGCACTTGCACTTGGTAGTTCTTGGTTGCTCTCGTTAATTCTGCACTTGTGTTCGGTAGTTATCAATTGCTCTCGGTTGAGCTTGGTTGAGTTCGGTAAATAGGACCTTCGCCAAACCTTGATTTACAAATCAATAAATTTTGAAATATTCTGATAGACTAACTTTTTGACATTTTTTTCATATATTTTTACAAAATTCAGTGACATCCCGCACGTATTTAACAGAAGGATGCTTTGAACATAAACATAATTTTTAGCAACTATTGATATTTGACTGCCTCTATTTCTGGGGAATGAAGCTAAATCAGAACCACTATCAAAACAGAACCATTTTTGTTGGCGATTTGGCTATAACTGCACCTTAATGTGTTGGCAAAAATTATTATTATTATTATTATTTTTAATGTATTATTTTATATATATATATATATATATATATATATATTTATTTATTTTTTTGTTGTTTTTTTGTTAGCTATAAAAGCATTTCAATGTATTGTGGAAAACAGTGTTATAAAGTAATAAATGATTACCATATGGTTAAAAAAAAAAATCAAGATTGGTACATATCAAAGTGATATGTCCCACTACAACGCCAAATGGGACATAACAATTCATTCCATCATCGATTGGTGCACTACAACCTTACAGGAAAGTCAACCAAACTAGTTCAGTGATATAAATTGAGATCGATTATGAGTAATAAATAGGATATTAAACTGGCTACCATTTCGTATCATGTTTATTATTTATTCAGTTTATGTCAAACGTGAAATAAAGCTTGTGACAACTGAAAATTATTTCACTCAGGACATAAACATGATACGAAATGGAAGTTTGTTTAATATCTTATCAATATAGCTGTTGTTTCATTGAAGATATTATCATTCACAACTTGTAATGCCGTTTTAGCCATACATTTCTTTAGTTTGGTTCTGTTTAATCCATAGATTTTGAGTTTGTGTTGTCCAACTAAGTTACTTGGTTTTCGTTTGGGGCCATTTTGGCACAGGTCCATTTTGGGTATAGCCTGTTTCTAGAATGTTGCGCAGTTCAGAACTCCGAAGTCTGCCACGCGGTACATGTATTGTTGTGTATTTGAACTATTTCATTGCCATTCTGAACCGTTTGTTTGAATGGTTTAGAATTTTGTCATGGCGGATGCAGATTTGCCGATTCAATGTAAAAAAAAAAAAAAAAAAAAAAAAAAATACATTTACAGTCAGTCAGAAAAAGACAGATCGCCAGTCGGACTGGTAGTTAAATTTTGTAACTTGTCCGTCAGAATTTTTACTCGCATTTGGCGAGTGGGCGAATACCTTTTGCACCCCTGTTAGTCATTTCATACCAGAATATAGCAAGCAAATCGACCATATCATAAAAGCAGTGTACTGCATTTTTTGCCACAAAGATGCAATGTTTTTTTTTCTTTTGCTTTTATTTTGACAGCTGAAAATTCAGAACACGTTATTATGCAACGTATTGTTATTGATAACCATAATACCCATCAACTGTTGAACCATGTTTGTCTCTGGGTTGCTTTGTTGTTGTATTGAATTTTTGTGCTGTTAACCTGCAGAACTTTATGGAATCTTGTATTATGTAATATTGTTGTAAAGAAATGTTTCTAGACATAGATTTCACATTTGTTAATTCACGAAATTAAATGGTTTATAAAGTGGAAGAAAAGGGCAATTTCAAAACCAAACAAACCCACCTATGATTAATCAGCTTTTACTTTAAACAAATACTGTTTTTCATTTTTGCAAAACCTTTTCACTTTTGTATTCATGGATGTGAATACATATTCGTATTCATTACCTCATATTCATGATATCATGTATCATATTCGCCACCATTCGTTATATACCCCAAATAATTTACTCAATAATATCAAAATAGTGAACTTACTAAAGTGCTGCCAATGAATGTAAATAGTGGTTTCCTCAAATGTGACGTCACATATAACATGTTGATCATGATCCTGTATAAATTTTTCAATTTGTAAAATTCTGCCAGAAAATGCAGTTGATGGTATGTAGTATTTGTCTTTGACTGTATTGTTGACAGTCCATAAGTTACACAGCAGGGTCTGGTATTTTATCAGTGTTTCTGCCAGAAAGACATTTTTGGGTATGGCACTATGGAATTGAATGCAACTACAGTCGACCTAGAAAGAAAATGGGTTAAATTTAGGGTTAGTGTTAACATACCATTCAGTGAGTAATGATAAGAGTAATTAATTTTGTCAAAAGGTTATTTGGGTATGGCGCCATACCCGTTTTACCCTCTGGCAGAAACCCTGTTTATGGTGTACATGACCCACAGACAGGACAGCACATACTATGGCCTTTCATTTACCAGTTGTGGGACACTGGTTGGAATGGTAAATACATCAGAGAATAAATGCACTAAGTGGTTCAGTTCTATAACCAGAGCACTTCAGTGAAATGCTGTACGAACTGAGCTAGATCCCGCCCCTTAGTTCCACCGAGAACCTTTGCTGACACTCAGGGAGTTTGAAATCATACACAATTGACCCAGTGAATGCAATAGTGGACCAAGTCCAGTTTTAAAGTTTTTCAGGTGAAGCTTCCAAGACTAATAAAATCATAAAACATTGTGTAACTTTCTGAACAACCTTTATATATTTAGACCTGAGAACTTAATACTTAAAAAGAAATTCTCAATGTAAAGTCATGTTTGCAACTTTTGGTTATGGATAAAACAATGGCAAATCAGTATTATTCTGTGTCATCTGACTCTGTGACATCTGGATGCAAAAGGGGGACATTTTCATTGTGTGTCAGACTTTTGTAGAAGTCATAATGGACTGGGGGTATCAAATTAAGTAGGTCCAACAAGTCCCTCAGCTTCAAAATATTTATTTCAACTGGGCCATTGTACAGTTGAGGAAGCACAATGTTTTAGCGCCATCCCTTTCTTTTTCTGCAAGTTCAAAGAATGGAGCATAATCATCACAACTGTACTTAAAAAACATTTTCAGTGGTTTCCCATTTTGGAAACGTATCCACTGGATTTTCAACCATCGGACATCACCCCCATCAGTACATTTTGTCCTATTTACAATATGATCTGCCACTGCCAGTCCATCAGAATTGAGAAAATCTGATGCGGCTATTCTTACAACTTCAAAAGGATTTTTCCTCGGTGCACCAGCAATTAAATGCATCCATTCGCTGGGAACATAAATGAGTGGAGCATTGATTCTTTTCTTCTCTATTAACCCAAAATCCTAGTCATTTGGCAAGAAGCTATATGGCCAGACACCATGAACTTGTGGTTGATTCAGTGATGAGTAAGGTTGACACTATATATGGACCAACACAATGCCATTTTAATGTTTCTATTTTGTCCACCACAGCTATCGCTATAAGCACCGACTTTTTTCACCCCATCGGCCTCAGTGGCGTCATGGTTAGGCCATCGGTCTACAGGCTGGTAGGTACTGGGTTTGGCTCCCACTTGAGGCATGGGATTTTTAATCCAGATACAGACTCCAAACCCCGAGTGAGTGCTCCGCAAAGCTCAGTGGGTAGGTGTAAACCACTTGCATCGACCAGTGATCCATAACTGGTTCAACAAAGTCCATGGTTTGTGCTATCCTGCCTGTGGGAAGTGCAAATAAAAGATCCCTTGCTACCTGTCGTAAAAGAGTAGCCTATGTGGTGACAGCGGGTTTCCTCTAAAAAACAGTGTCAGAATGACCATATGTTTGACGTCCAATAGCCGATGATAAGGTAAAAAATCAATGTGCTCTAGTGGCGTCATTAAATAAAACAAACTTTACTCTTTTTTTTTTCCATGTTTAGACAACTTTTGAATATGCTTATACACACAAGATCCAATTTCATTTGCATTCCTTGTTGTGCAACCCTCATGCCACATGAACATGAATGCCGAGTTGTCATGGAGAGAATGTATGCCAAAGTTGTAGGTCCAAAGTTGTCTCTTGTAGTAATCTACCCCAGTTGGAATGTAGGGTGTTGGAAGAGTTTTCTCCAGATCAAAAGTAAATGCTTCATAAATTTGATCCTGCTCTAATATTTCCTTTTCACCTCTTATTGATTGCCTGACTTTCTCAGCTTTACGATGATGGGGCTCTAGCTCTGTCACCAACACTTTTCTCTCGTCATCAGTACCTGCCACTTCTGTTTTGCCCTTAAGAGTGTCACATGTCTTGCACTTATCTTTACGAGGGGGATGAAATGACAGATTAAATTCAGTATCAAAGCCCCTTCGATACACCCATTCTTTCTCTGGTTCTTTTCCTTCATGCTTGCATTGTTCAGCACACAATCAATGCATTTGTGATACTGTCAACTCAGGAGAGAGGTACTTTCTTGTCCGCTGATGTGCCCTTGTATAGCAGTGTTCGAGATTAAAAATTTTGGGCAGTATCGCAGTTGGATACTAACATTTCAAAATCTGGTATCCCACCTGAGAATTTATTATTGTATGGTATCCCGGTGGGATACTGGGTTCTTGAAGTCTGGTATCCAAAATTAAATTCTGGTATCCCTGGGATATTGGGATACCGTTAATCTCGAACACTGTATAGTGGCTTTCATAGGCTGGAAATGCTTTAATATGTTTTTTAATTACCTGCAATGATTCATCACTCCATTGTTTTTCGATTATCATGTTCCCTCTCTCCCCCCCCCCCCCCCCCCCCCCCCCCCCTGTCATCAGGAATGGGTAAGCCAGCACCTTTCTCGTGCTGCTTTTTTAGTGCTTGATCTATATGACTATTGGATATAGCCAGATTCGCCAAAAAACACGTCTTGCATGCACCGACATGCCCATTG
Organism: Gigantopelta aegis; assembly: GCF_016097555.1. NCBI lineage: Eukaryota > Metazoa > Mollusca > Gastropoda > Neomphalida > Peltospiridae > Gigantopelta > Gigantopelta aegis. The sequence goes on along the minus strand of NC_054702.1, from coordinate 4,042,680 downwards.
GATGTCAGTATGTTCGTGTGTAATTGTGAGCCATGTATTCACCACCCTTTTTCTCCGTCGTTTCACTGTAACTGTTTTTATACACCCACTGATAAAAGCATTTGTTTACTAAAATCTCCCACTTCCCAAAACTTGCTAAATATCTTTTCTCAGTCTTCTTCAGTGAAGTGTTCTTTGCATTTTAATCTGCATCAGTTGAGGTAGAGGTTTTGAGGTACAGCGATGCCTTTTACGTTATTGTATTCTTCTCCCTTATTCCTATGTTCTTTCTTTATATTTCGCTCATATTTCTCTGGGACCTGTATCCGGGTTTTTTTCTGCCTCTCTTTGGTGGATCTGAAAAACAAAAAAAAACTGTTTAAGCACAATGGTAGGATGTAGCTCGGAGGTAAAGCACTCGGCTGATGCATGGTTAGACTAGGATCGATCACTGTTGGTGAGCCAGTTGGGCTATTTTTGGTTCCAGCCAGTGCACCATGACTGGTATATCAAAGGCTGTGGTATGTGCTATCCTGTCTGGAACAGTGCATATAAAAAAATCACTTGCTACTAATGGAAAAATGTAGCGGATTTCCTCTCTAAGATTATAATTATTATGTTAAAAATTACCAAATCTTTGACATCCAATAGACGATGATTAAAAATAATCTGTGCTCTAGTGGTGTTGTTAAACTGTGGACAGTTCAGCATTCAAGATCTTGAGGCATAGTGGTGAATTTTGAAGTAATTGATAGTTGTCTTCCATAAATATTCCAATTCACAATTACACTAATTCTAGTGACTCTCTAGCTGTGCTCATTGAAAAATAAAGTAACAATGCTTCATGGTGTCATAAGGCTCAGTCCACGATGTCATTCGAACACAGACACGAAAAGGTTTATACCCTTTGTGTGCCATAAGCAAGACAAATAGCAAAGTGTACCACCACTTTCAGGTTCATCTATATCACTATCTCTGTTTTCTAATGTTGATGCACTGTCATTAGCTTCAGTTTCATAGGTTGGATCCCAATCAGAATCATCTAAGGGGCCTGAAAAAATATGTAGTCAATTGAACTTTGTTTCTCTCTTTCATTGCAGTAGTGGTCTACATGCTAAAACAGTCAAATGGGAAGAATTTCTAAAATACATTCAGTAAAATACAAATGTATAAATGCAGTAAAGTATAAAATAAATTATGCTTACTATCTGATTCCTCTAACAGTTGTAAAACATCACTTTCTGTCAAACGTTTGCTCATCATGTGACCAGTCTTCATGGATGCAGCCATATTGGATTGTGCACTTCACGCACTCTTGCACAATGAAACAAGACTTCTTATGAGTTTAAAACTGCTGTCTCATATATTGAAAAAATGGAACCAACATGGAATTAAAAGATATTTTAAACCTCTCTTCATTTCTGCACCTATGACAAAATTGCACTTGTCCATTATTGCACTAAGTGGCTGAATTACTGTAGAATAGGTAATTGAGTCTTTTTCTACAGCTTTTTTTATCTTTGCTGTGGTCATTTTCTTAATTATCAGCTGATTTTTAGGTGTTCCTATTATGTTTATGCAATTGTTTATTTAGCAGTTCATGTGAAACCAAAATTATTTTATGTTCCTGTATTATACTCAAGGTGTTTTTTTTTTTTTTCAGCTGTTTTTATTTAGCTGTTCACGTGACACCAGCAATTCCTGCTATTGGTGCAGTGATTTTCATATTTGTGATGGCGACACTGTTTAGAACCAGTTTCAGTGACCCCGGAGTAATTCCCAGAGCTACGCCAGATGAGGCAGCTGAAATAGAAAGACAAATGGGTGTGTATGCAAGCATTTTAAGATTTTTGCACATTCTGAATTTGAATAAAAGAAAAACCTAAAGTGCATAATTTATTTTGGTTTGATATTTGTGGGGTTTTTTATTTATTGAAAATTAAAACCCGCATTGATCTTTCAGTAAATTTGTCATGGTATAAATGATTATGCAAAAACATAATTTTTTTTATTATTTGTGGAGGCGTTGATTTCTCTGTTACACACTTCATGTTCAGAGCCAGGCAGCTTTTATATATTACTCAACTCCTAAGAAGCAATGTGTTGGTTTAAAAAATGTTTTAAAAATAAATTATTTAAAAAACCCAACTTTTTGAAGAGGAATTAAAAAAGGAAATAGAAAGTGAAAATAGACCTAACTTCTGGGATGTTTATTCCTGTTTCCTGTTTGATTTTGTTATGTCCTGTAGAATGATGTATACATACATGTACATGTATACTAAGGCAGATATGCCAAACCATGTTATATGGGAAAGAAATGTTTTATTTAACGATGCACTCGACACATTTTATTTACGGTTATATGGCGTCAGACATATGGTTACGGACCACACAGATTTTTAAGAGGAAACCCGCTGTCGCCACTAAATGGACTACTCTTTCCAATTAGCAGCAAGGGATCTTTTATTTGCGCTTCCCACAGGCAGGATAGCACAAACCATGGCCTTTGTTGAACCAGTTATGGATCACTGGTCGGTGCAAGTGGTTTACACCTACCCTTTGAGCCTTGCGGAGCACTCACTCATGGTTTGGAGTCGGTATCTGGATTAAAAATCCCATGCCTTGACTGGGATCCGAACCCAGTACCTACCAGTCTGTTATATGGGAGGTGTATAGATATAGTATTGCAGTATTTTCATTCAGATGCACATATGTGTAGGACAATTGCCCACTGATGAAAGGTCACGATTTTGTTTTGAGAAAGTGGATCGTGAAAAAGAAATTCAACAAAACATTGCTATTTATGCATGTTCAATCCTGCAAAATGAAAGAGGTCATCCAACCCACCACAAAATAAAAACAAATGTGCCACTATGTCACGACTTTATGAGCGGAAAGGTCTTTGTAATTGGGGACTTCTACATTAGACTTCATTGATTATAATCCTTTAAATGTATAGTGCTTAAAATAGGATTCTATTTCGGTTCTTGATAATGTGTCTGAGTCTTAATGCTATCGTGTCTGAATCTTAATGTTATCGTAGATTTTTTAGCATGTTAACTATCTTTGAATTTTAAATGAAGTGCTTAAAATATTATTGATTTATATTTTCAATAACTATAATGGTGCTTATATTGTTTTATTTGAATTTATTATTATTATTATTATTATTGCATTTATTATTATTATTATTATTATTATTATTTTTTTTTTTTTGTGGGCTGTTGTCCACTTTCTCAATAAAGTAGTGTGTTTTTGTTAGTGAACTACTGTCCATATACAGACAACTAATTTAGCAGGATTCCATACTTTTATGAATCCCAAATGTGTTGGAAGCATAAGATTATGAGATGGAATTCCAAAATATTTTTATTTACCTCATTTGATGATTCCAGCAGAATCTTACATAAATAGGGGTGGGATTTAGCTCAGTCTGTTGAGTGCTTACTTGAAGTGCTTGCGTAACAGGATCAAAACACCTCGGTGGATCCATTCAACTGATTGTTTTTTTTCTCTTTCCAACCAGTGCACCACAAGTGGTAAGAGGCCGTGGTATGTGCTTTCATGTCTGGAAAAGTGCATATAAAAGTTCCCTTGCTGCTAATGGAAAAATGTAGCGGGTTTCCTCTCTAAGACTATGTCACAGCAGTGTTCGAGATAAATGTTTTTGGCCAGTATCCCAGTTGGATACTAACATTTCAAAATCTGGTATCCCACCTGAGAATTTAGTATTGTATGGCATCCCGGTGGAATACTGGGTTCTTGAAGTCTGGTATCCAAAATTAAATTCTGGTATCCCCAGGATATCGGGATACCGTTAATCTGGAACACTGTACAGTTACCAAATGTTTGACATACAATTAATCAGTGTGCTCCAGTGGTGTCGTTAAACAAAACAAAACTTTACTATAATACATGGGCACTAATCAAAGCTTCTGTGAGGGCTAGTGACTTTGCCAAACATTTGTCAAACACTGCTCATGTACAGAGTTGATCAGTCTTACTTCAACTAAACGACTGTTGTTTCTTTCAGAAATACCTAATGCTGGTTCCCCCGGGACGTACCAGAGTTGATCAGTCTTACTTCAATTAAACAACTGTTGTTTCTTTCAGAAATACCTAATGCTGGTTCCCCCGGGACGTATCGTCCGCCACCCCGGACGCGTGAGGTCGTCGTCAAGGGTCAAGTTGTCAAACTCAAGTACTGTTTTACATGTAAAATATTCCGACCTCCGCGGGCGTCACACTGCAGCCTGTGTGATAACTGTGTCGGTAAGTGTTGGTCACTGATTGTCTTGTTATTGTATGTCTCTGATATATCAACCCTTTATGATGTTTGAAGTAGTCTGTATGATAACTGTGTCGGTAAGTGTTGGTCGCTAATAGTCTTATTATTGTATGTCTGTGATATATCAACCCTTTATGATGTTTGATGTAGTCTGTGTGATAACCGTGTCGGTAAGTGTTGGTCGCTAATAGTCTTATTATTGTATGTCTGTGATATATCAACCCTTTATGATGTTTGATGTAGTCTGTGTGATAACTGTGTTGGTAAGTGTTGGTCGCTAATAGTCTTATTATTGTATGTCTGTGATATATCAACCCTTTATGATGTTTGATGTAGTCTGTGTCGGTAAGTGTTGGTCGCTGATAGTCTTATTATTGTATGTCTGTGATATATCAACCCTTTATGATGTTTGATGTAGTCTGTGTGATAACACTGTCGGTAAGTGTTGGTCGCTGATTGTCTTATTATTGTATGTCTGTGATATATCAACCCTTTATGATGTTTGATGTAGTCTGTGTGATAACACTGTCAGTAAGTGTTGGTCGCTGATTGTCTTGTCAAAACTTATTGTATGTCTGTGATATATCAACCCTTTATGATGTTTGATGTAGTCTGTGTGATAACACTGTCGGTAAGTGTTGGTCGCTGATTGTCTTATTATTGTATGTCTGTGATATATCAACCCTTTATGATGTTTCATGTAGTCTGTGTGATAACACTGTCGGTAAGAGTTGGTCGCTGATTGTCTTGTCAAAACTTATTGTATGTCTGATATATCAACCCTTTATGATGTTTGATGTAGTCTGTGTGATAACAATGTCGGTAAGTGTTGGTCGCTGATTATCTTGTTATTGTATGTCTGTGATATATAAACCCTTTATGATGTTTGATGTAGTCTGTGTGATAACTGTGTCCGTAAGTGTTGGTCGCTAATAATCTTATTATTATATGTCTGTGATATATCAACCCTTTATGATGTTTGATGTAGTCTGTGTGATAACTGTGTCGGTAAGTGTTGGTCGCTGATTGTCTTATTATTGTATGTCTGTGATATATCAACCCTTTATGATGTTTGATGTAGTCTGTGTGATAACTGTGTCGGTAAGTGTTGGTCGCTAATAGTCTTATTATTGTATGTCTGTGATATATCAACCCTTTATGATGTTTGATGTAGTCTGTGTGATAACTGTCGGTAGTGTTGGTCGCTAATAGTCTTATTATTGTATGTCTGTGATATATCAACCCTTTATGATGTTTGATGTAGTCTGTGTGATAACTGTGTCGGTAAGTGTGTATGTGTGTGATATATCAACCCTTTATGATGTCTGTGTGATAACTGTGTCGGTAGTGTTGGTCGCTAATAGTATTATTGTGTCTGTGATATATCAACCCTTTATGATGTTTGATGTAGTCTGTGTGATAACTGTCCGTAAGTGTTGGTCGCTAATAGTCTTATTATTGTATGTCTGTGATATATCAACCCTTTATGATGTTTGATGTAGTCTGTGTGATAACTGTGTTGGTAAGTGTTGGTCGCTGATTGTCTTATTATTGTATGTCTGTGATATATCAACCCTTTATGATGTTTGATGTAGTCTGTGTGATAACACTGTCGGTAAGTGTTGGTCGCTGATTGTCTTGTCAAAACTTATTGTATGTTTGTGATATATCAACCCTTTATGATGTTTGATGTAGTCTGTGTGATAAAACTGTCGGTAAGTGTTGGTCGCTGATTGTCTTATTATTGTATGTCTGTGATATATCAACCCTTTATGATGTTTGATGTAGTCTGTGTGATAACACTGTCGGTAAGTGTTGGTCGCTGATTGTCTTGTCAAAACTTATTGTATGTCTGTGATATATCAACCCTTTATGATGTTTGATGTAGTCTGTGTGATAAAACTGTCGGTAAGTGTTGGTCGCTGATTGTCTTATTGTATGTCTGTGATATATCAACCCTTTATGATGTTTGATGTAGTCTGTGTGATAACTGTCGGTAAGTGTTGGTCGCTAATAGTCTTATTATTGTATGTCTGTGATATATCAACCCTTTATGATGTTTGATGTAGTCTGTGTGATAACTGTGTCGGTAAGTGTTGGTCGCTAATAGTCTTATTATTGTATGTCTGTGATATATCAACCCTTTATGATGTTTGATGTAGTCTGTGTGATAACTGTGTCGGTAAGTGTTGGTCACTAATTGTCTTATTATTGTATGTCTGTGATATATCAACCCATTATGATGTTTGATGTAGTCTGTGTGATAACACTGTCGGTAAGTGTTGGTCGCTGATTGTCTTGTCAAAACTTATTGTATGTCTCTGATATATCAACCCTTTATGAAGTTTGATGTAGTCTCTGTGATAACTGTGTTGGTAAGTATAAATCACTTCTTGTCTGTCAAAAACACATACATCTCAGTAATGTTAGTTGACTCTTTATTGTATATGATGTAGTCTGAATGTCGGTAAGTATAAATCATGGCTTGTCTGTGAAAAACACATTATCACATACCTATTGAATCTTACTATAATGATAAAGAATTCCCGTTTTATTTTTACTGCAGTCAGCGCCTTTATTTACTGACATCATATATAATTTACAAATGACATCGCATCGTATTTGAAACATTACACAAGGCTGCCGCAGAGTATGATTCTTAACGTTAAGCAAATTCATGAAAGGAGTTTTGATCATAGATTTAACAAAGTGTTGTTATGACGTTAAATTAAAAACTGTTTTTGTAAAACAAAAAAGAAAGTATGTAATAAATACAGAACTTCACATACGTTGTTTTCGCTTTATTGCACTTGTTTATTTTGCAAAAGAACATACCACTCGAACGCTACGCGGTCTCATGGTATATATTCTTGCGCAAAATAAACTCGTGCAATAAATAGGAAGCAAAAACAACGTATGTGAAGTTCTGTATATTTATTTATAACTTATTGATATTAACACTTTATGTAGTATGACTTAGTCTGTGTAATTGGAATCACAGAACCCTCGCCCCATGCTACTGTATTTCCAGCAGGCTATATTGGAATCACAGAACCCTCGCCCCATGCTACTGTATTTCCAGCAGGCTATATTGGAATCACAGAACCATCGCCCCATGCTACTGTATTTCCAGCAGGCTATATTGGAATCACAGAACCCTCGCCCCCTGCTACTTTATTTCCAGCAGGTTATATTGGAATCACAGAACTCTCACCCCATGCTTATTGTATTTCCAGCAGGTTATATTGAAATCACAAAACCCTTGCCCCATGCTACTGTATTTCCAGCAGGTTATATTGGAATCACAGGACCCTCGCCCCATGCTACTGTATTTCCAGCAGGCTATATTGGAATCACAGAACCCTCGCCCCATGCTACTGTATTTCCAGCAGGCTATATTGGAATCACAGAACCCTCGCCCCATGCTACTGTATTTCCAGCAGGCTATATTGGAATCACATAACCCTCGCACCATGCTTATTGTATTTCCAGCAGGTTATATTGGAATCACAGAACCCTTGCCCCATGTTACTGTATTTTCAGCAGGCTATATTGGAATCACAGAACCCTCGCCCCATGCTACTGCATTTCCAGCAGGCTATATTGGAATCACAGAACCCTCGCCCCATGCTACTGCATTTCCAGCAGGCTATATTGGAATCACAGAACCCTTGCCCCATGCTACTGTATTTCCAGCAGGCTATATTGGAATCACTGAACCCTCGCCCCATGCTGTTGTATTTCCAGCAGGTTATATTGGAATCACAGAACCCTCGCCCCATGCTTATTGTATTTCCAGCAGGTTATATTGGAATCACAGAACCCTCGCCCCATGCTACTGTATTTCCAGCAGGTTATATTGGAATCACAGAACCCTCGCCCCATGTTACTGTATTTTCAGCAGGCTATATTGGAATCACAGAACCCTCGCCCCATGCTACTGTATTTCCAGCAGGCTATATTGGAATCACAGAACCCTCGCCCCATGCTACTGTATGACATGTTTCTTTTGACCTGCTATTTTATATCAAATAAGAGCAGTCCTTATTTTACTTCCTATATCGGACGTAGTTTATGTAATAACTGAACGCTGGTATTAAATTTATTTATCCTGCAACCACTATTTCTATTGGCCGATTATAATGACCAATTAAAGGAAAGTCATAAATGTATACTAGCGGGTTATGATGTGATGTCACACGCACAGCTACATTACAAAATGATTTGACCTCTAGGTCATCATACAGTGCAGCTGAAATAACAGAAATAATAGCTTTTCACCTTAATGTTTATTGTTTGCAGAATAAAGATAATAACTACATGTAGTTAATGACGTAGGATATCGGCTTTATCCTGTTACGTCCAAATGAGACATTTCCTATATGATGTAGGATACTGGCTTTATCCTGTTACGTCCAAATGAGACATTTCCTATATGATGTAGGATATCAGCTAAAGTTATTCTGTTAAGTCCAAATGAGACATTTCCCATTCTTACCTTCACAGGATAAAGCCGATATCCTACGCAGGTCACATTTTGTTCAGTATCGCATCATGATTCGCTACGCAAGTTTCAGTGATCATCATTTTAAAACATTAAATAGTACAATTATTACAATTTTTAATTGGATAGAACTAACGCTAATCAAGATTTTGAAAACAAAATGTTTCCTGCTACGTCATTAACTAGTTATTCTCTATGTACTATACCTGTGTATTACATGTATAACAGAGATTTCTTTTGTTTCTGTCTTGCAGAGCGCTTTGACCATCACTGTCCGTGGGTGGGCAACTGTGTGGGCAGGAGGAACTACAGATATTTCTATCTCTTCATCCTTTCATTATCAGTTCTCTGCATTTACATATTCGCCTGTGTCCTCACTCATCTTATATTACGTGAGTAGTGTTTCTATTTAATACCAGCTTCTCTCTCTTGTAATGCCACACATTTACAGAGCATTCTTAGGCCTGTAGGAACGATATTTGAAGTTGGTGGTTACAACCTCTAGTGTGGGTGGGGGTGGGGGTGGGGGGGGGGGTAACTTGCCATATTTTAATTTTGTTTATGTAGAATAGGACAAAAAACCTAAATGTTTTGTCCTATAGGCCTGCATTGTTGTGAAAAATAGTAACATAATTATGCATGACCAGTTGTGTGTGTGATTTTCTTTTAGTTTTTATTAATAAAATAAATCAATTTGCCAGTCTTTTAAAACTTTCCAAGTGCATGTGAAAGGGAGTGTGAGTTAGTCCCCGTGGATTGATGTGAGCAAATTACTTCCACTCAAGAGTTCTCACATATAACAATTTCTAAGTGGGAAACTAAAAGCTATCCTCATCACAATGATATCACTCATTTATTTTACTTAAAATTACTGTGAATTTGACACTGAGAGCAATTACTGACCGACATAATTTGAGGAGAGCAGTTTATTGCTTAAAGGAAACATGACACGAGACCATATTATAGCTCATTTTAAAAGCAAAATGATATAAAAATAATATACAAATAACTTTATAACAATAAAATACGTGTAGTTAACTTACAATGAAGAAATTATGCTAATCAGTATCAAAGTACAATTTATGCATATTTATTCGTGAGCGTTCGAAAAAAAAGGGAAGTGACGTCAAAACCGCTGTACTCTTCCATTGTTGTTAACTCTTTATATATGGAGTCAGGGGCTTACGATCTTTTCAGTCCAACAGTGCCGTACTGCGCGGCCTTTGTGTGTAAAAATAAACAGTTTAAACGATCGGTATTGTCTTTTTATGGTTTTCCAAAGGATTGTATCCGAAGAAAGACGCATGTATTTTATCGCAAAAGAAAATATTGGACACCAACACCGCATAGTACTTTGGTGTAAGCCTGTTTACAGCCCGAAGCCCGAACGTTACCCGGAGACAAAAACAGTACTCGGTTGCGAATGCGGAGGTGTACATTGTACATATTTGGCACAAAGATACACCTCAGCATGATGTATTTATATATGTTAAAACAAAAATGTAGACATTTTTATTTATTTATTTTTTTTGAAAAAAAAAAAAAATTCATGTTAGGGCTGTAGGCCTACATGTATAACAAAATCTGTATTCACCGTCCGAAGAAGGAAACGTCAATAAGTAATTAAATATGGCATATACAAACATGGGATTTGGCATGAGGATACATCTCAGTACGATGTATTTAAATATGTTTTTTAAAAAACGTGGAGAAAACAATAATAATTTTAAATAATGTTTTTAATCTTTGGGCGGAATACGTCACAAAAACGTTCCTCATCGCCCGAAGCCCCAAAGCAACAGGAAGTTCAATACAAAATAAACCACTACTGTCGGTGTCGAAATAACTATTATGTTTCATCCACGGGCTGACTTGAGAATCGGAGTGTTGTTTTAGTTAATTGGTCCTTTCTTTCCGTGGCCCGCACATGTGATTCCTGATTGGCAGGTGTATATTGCAGGGTATCGACCAGGTAAGTGATTACCACGGTCTAGACATACGTACAAAATACGTGCCAGTTTTTTTAAGATCACAGGGTATTGTGGCGTAACCTGTCGCGACTATAGTACAATGTTAATGGACATTATCAGCCGCCCTGCTTCATTACTGTAAATAATGCTGTAAAACCCTTGATTAAGTAGACTTTCCCATCTAAAATTACAAAACTGACCAATTACGTAGTACCAAAGAAAAGAAAATTATCACTTCGGTATCGTGAGTGGTCGTTTTTACTCTAACACACCCTACCAATAGGCCTAATAATATGCTACTTTTTTTATGAGAGAAAAATACTATAACCCCATTTTGTTCTATTGATGCAAATAGAAATATATTTAGTTTAAAAGTTGATTATACTCTCAAGTCATTTATGTTGTTTTACAAGTCAGGTTAATGAAAGTGAAGCGCCTTGTCGTAAATTAGAGCGTTTGTTTACACTGTGCATACAGATTTCATTATGTACAGCCCGAACATAAAAAATGCGATATTTTCAACAACAAAAAAATATGAACAGTATACATCTCGGCATTAGCATCCGAGTTTTGGTTTTGTCTCCGGGTTACTTTCAGGCTCCGGGCTGTAAATTGGTCGACCTGTCTGGTCTGGCACCATCGGTTTCTCCACCCTCCGACTCGCTATCCGTTTTTTCTTCAGTATCACTGTTGTAAGTAAATGTGTGTCTTTCTTCATTTACTAACAGCTCATATTGATACGGCAAAACGTTTTGCTAACGAACACTCATTGTTTTGGTAAACTGTGCAAGTCTTAGATTCTTTATGAGTGGTACGGACTAATGCTTTTAAGTGTAAGGCTTCAGATCAAGCGACGCGTCTCTGACGTCACGGACCTCGTGATTGCCCTGCTCATTAAAGATCGGCAATTTCCGCTAAGAGCTCGTATCTGGGTTTTTTTTTAATGGAGATATTTTAAGTAATTATTATTTTTTTTTTTTTTTTTTTAGGTGATTCAATTTATAATTAATTGTACATGGTTGGTGCCAAATATGGGTTACGTGACATGTTTCCTTTAACATCAGTTTCCAAACTGTTATCCATTTCTTTGTCATTAATAAGTGAATGCCATCATAGATTTTGTCAAAATATCCTTTGGACTGTGACATGAGCTTGGTAATGCTAATATTTTTGTTGCCGAGGCTTGAATTTTGTCCATGTAGTTGTGGGAATAAAATATTGTGTATTATGGTAAACATGGACTGTAGTAATGGTGTGGGACTCTGTAGTGACGGTGTGGGTGCACATGTATGTTTTCTCTGTGCAGTGATGTGTCATTCTAAACCACAACATAATCAATATCGCAGCATTGAGTGATTAATCTACTAGCTACGTGACATTGTATCTATATATGTATAGGCATGTATTTTATTACAAATTGTTTTGCCTGAAAGCTACTTTTTAACAACCATGCAGCCACTTTTCCAAGGTCAGGCTTTTGCCTATTGGCCAATCTTGATAAAAATTAGCTGTATCAAATATTAAGTAAACTGATGCACTGTTAACTCTTCTGTTCAGACAAAATATATGTAAGCTCAGTGCTTTGGTTTAAACAATTTTATTCTGTGATTAAATACAGTGGTTTGGGATAGGCTAACATGCTAATGACAATATTAAAGGCATATTGTCACAGACCACTGACCTATTAAATGGCCTAACAAAGTATTACCTAAAAATATATAAATGTGATTTGTCCCTAAATGTACACTTATTAATGATATTTCATAATTGAATTATGGCAATGGTCTATAATTAGAAAACTAATATTGTCAACAGGTTGACATGGATATCACTCCATCGTGGTTCAGTTTAGGTGATGTGATAGCCAGATTTGGTTTGCAAATAATTAATGTACTGTAAATCATGTAATTAATACGTCATGATATTATTGCATCCGTACATGAGTGAACAAAAATGCGTATTTTTATTAATGCGTCGGGCAAAAGTCCACATCACATAAAAACCACAGTTGTGTTGTTATTATATTGTTTGGGCTTCATCTTTCATGTTAAAAGAAGTCAGTAGTTGATTTCACAGCTACTACATAACCTGACCAGGAAGCCCTAATTACTTAAAGTAGTGTAATTAGAATAACTACACCTTATTGTTAAGGGTATGCCTTGCACTTTGTGTGGTGATTGCTTCTGATTAATCCACCAGTAGGAATAAAAGGTAAACAGGTCGCTTATTACAGGGCACAATATTTCACGCGAATGCAAAATGAGCTTTTTAAAAACAAAACATTTGGAACATCACTGTATTATATAACCGATATGATATTCCAGGAAAGTGAAAATAGAATGGCAACATCAAGAAAGATTCTTGAAGTATTCACAAAAAGACATTTAACAAAAATTGTTTTTGTATTTTGTTTCATCTTTATATTATAAAAGTTTTATAGTAAAATCCTGCACATTTTTTGTATTGGGAATGAGACTAAACAAAATGCGTCAAGTTATTATTGCATCGATGTGTTTGCCGCATTTTTCGCATTAATTACTTGCTCGCATTAATTTCATGATTTACAGTAATTTATTTATTATCCATTTTTAGAGAAATAAGGTTCTTAAATCTGTGACAGTATGCCTTTAAGTATTTTCTGGGGTGGGATGTAATCCAGTGGTAAAGCACTCGCTTGATGTGCGGTCAGTTTGGGATCGATCCACCTCGGCACTCCAAACCCTGAGTGAGTGCTCCCCAAGGCTCAATGGGTAGGTGCAAACCACTTGCACCAACCAGTGATCCATAACTGGTTCAACAAAGGCCATGGTTTGTGCTATCCTGCCTGTGGGAAGCGCAAATAAAAGATCCCTTGCTGCTAATCGGAAGAGTAGCCCATGTAGTGGCGACAGCGGGTTTCCTCTCAAAATCTGTATGGTTCTTAACCATATGTCTGACGCCATATAACCGTAAATAAAATGTGTTGAGTGCGTCATTAAATAGAACATTTGTTTTTTCTTTTTCCAATAGCCGATGATTAATTAATCAATGTGCTCCAGTGGCATCGTTAAACAAAACAAACTTAAGAACTTTCCTTACCTTTAACATATATTCATATTTAGTAAGTCAAGCTGATGGAAATGAAAGAATAATTTTTGGGCTGAGTATAGTTATTATTCATCTGTAGTACTGCTACAGTACAAAGACATCCACCAGTTGTTTTTATCATGGTAATTGTTTTCTACCTATGTACACAAACTTCATATTTAATAACGTTCAGGTCAAATGTGTTTTGTTTAATGACACCATTATAGCACATTGATTTATTAATCATCGACTATTGGATGTCAAACATATGGTCATTGTGACACGGTCATAGAGAAGAAACCCGCTACATTTTTTCCATTAGTAGTAAGGGATCTTTTATATGCACCATCCCACAGACAGGATAGCACATTCAATGGCCTATGATATACCAGTTGTGGTGCACTGGTTGAACGAGCAATAGTCCAATGGGCCCACCGACCGGGATCGATCCCAAACTGACTGTGCATCAAGCGAACGCTTTATCACTGGGCTACGTTCCGCCCCCATAAATGAAATAATCCATTGATAATTATGGGTGTGATTGTGGAATTGCTAAAACTGAGTCAGTAATGGTGGATTACTTTGAGTGGCAGTACAGAGAACCACAGTAGACTACTGACATCGTCACATGGTATATTCAAAGAAGGCTTGCCATAGCCAAGAATGGCCCTTACACCAAGACTACATACATGTTTTTGTTTGTTTTCTTCATAATTTTTTTTTTTTCTGTTTATATATTTTTTTCAACAAGTAATACCCTGTGATGTTAAATGATGTTTGATATTTAAGAATATTCAGATCTGGAAACATTTTCATGACAATAACAACATCAGGAAATGTCATTATAAATGATGTTTCGGATCATGTCAAGTACATGTATCTGAATATTAGTGTGATTCTGTGAACCTGTAGTTTGATTCTGATTTGTTTGAAGATTGGTTACCACTAACGTGCAGTTTGCTCGCACACTGAACACGGTATACAGTCAGTTCAGCTTGCTGTTGGTTTGTATTGATTATGTATTTAAACATTCATTCATTCATTCATTATGTATTTATATTTTGTGTACCTCTGTTTTGAGGATGTTTTAAATATGTTAAGTATACTGTATTGTTAAAACAGTTTGGCTAATCACCTGATAAGAATTCAAGTGAAATTTGACATGTCACATGTATATTTCATACTAATTTACTAAATTAACTAAAAAGCTAAGTAAAGATGATTATCTTGTTATAACAAGTTTTTATTTCATTAAGATTTGTGTGGTTGAAACACACAATACTTTGCTAAATACCCCCACTCCCAATTGTTAAATGGCTAAAGCAATTTGACAATAGGTGTGAGGTGGGGGTATGTAGCTAGTGTGCATTTGTTTCAGCTAAATACATCTTACTTAGCCCAGTGACATTGGAAACCATAATATAATTATACTTGTAGATAAGTCATTGTTCATGAAAGACGTTCTGTATATATGGTATAAGACTACTAAGAGTTAAGCATCCTGTTCATGAAACAATTCTGTGTGCCAGCTCCATGCAGGGTCACTGTTTCAGGGTTGAAAATTAACATGAAAACCATGGTCGCCAGCAGGGCGAGTTGAAGACAAATCTTACTGGCCCTTCTCAAATCCAACTAGCCCTCCAATTATCACATTGTAATTTAAAATGCACAGCCAAAATCAAAACTACAATATTCTTTGTTGAATAATAATCATGTGCTCACCATATATAGTCTGTTTCCTTCAAAAGGAAACTGATGAATTGGCATGTAACTTCATAATGAATACAGTTAAAATTCATATAAAAGCATGTTATTAAGTTTTAAACCCATACCAACTCAAAAAAGCATTTTTTTTAAAAGAACAAGAAAGAAATCCAGTATAAATAAAAAGAATTCTTTACAAATTACCATTAAATTATGATGATTAAATCTCAATTTTAATACATGGGTGAAAACAAAATGCTAGAAAAGCTGAGGTATACAACTTGACTTAATTGTCTCTGAAGTAAAAAATAAATAATGTATTTAGTATGCTTTCCGTTCTATAAGCCTAGTCTAGGGGTGGCAGTCCTCTTTGTGGCGATGCAAGAAGGGGTACAATCTCCAGTATCGGATTTCCTTGGAAATGGACGAAGCACGCACATGTGTGCGTTTAATTCGGATATTGTAAATGCTTCCAGTAGTAGGCTACTAATAAAATAAATAAATATAAGAAAAATAAATATGTAAAAAACCTAAAAACATTTTACCAAAATATACGATGTACTTAGTTATTATGGTGTACTTATTGTTTATTACAATAATATTTGGACAGTTATGTCATTATGTAAGTCTTGGTGTCAAGACTTTACATCTGATATGTTCTTATTTAATGCAAATCGCTTAAATCTAAAACAATATCGACAATGACAATCAGTTAACTCACCTTTGGAATAAGCCCTGGGCTGTAGTAATGGAAAAGGTCATTGTCATTTGTATATATGCACATGTGCTCTCGTTAGTGTGAGCTAAAACTACAAGATAGATTTTGATTTTGTCCCAGAATAATGTAAGCTAATTAAATATGATTCCTTTTTACCATAATATTGAATAACAATGGTCAAATAGTAGCTCTACTAGATAATTATGGCGTATCCAGTCCATTCTAATAAGCTGATGACTTCTAGATTTAAAAAAATACATGCAATGTCTTCAATACATTTTGAGCTCTATATTTAGACAGACCTGGCCCAAAGCCACAGAAGCTGAATCTGGCGCTGTTAAAACATAGAGCATGTTCTATGTCTTCTGTTGCTGTAGTTCGCGCCAACACAGACGCGATGTGTTTTGTCACATTCAATTCAGTTTCAGTGTCTTTGTTTTTTAACTGGTACCATACTCGCCAGACCTTAATATCGATGGTCACCTAATGGACTACCTTTGTAAAATTCTTAGTCGCCCATAGCCAATAAAGGTCACCATGGGCAACCGGGCAACTGCTAATTTTCAACCTGCTGTTTGTGAAACAGTTCTGTATACAATAGCCCAAGGTTACTGTTTGTGAAACAGTTCTGTATATACAAGAGCCCATATGGTCACCGTTTGTGAAACAAGTTCCACATACAAAAGGCCAAAGTCACTGTTTGTGAACCAAGTTCCATATACAAGAGCCCATATGCAGAGTTCGACAAATATGCTAGCCCGACGCCTGTGGCTAGTGGTTTTTAAGTTCGGGCTAGTGAGAAACGCAAAACCACTAGCCCTGCGGGCTAGTGGTTTCCCACCCCCTCTCCTTATCGCTCGATCGTGTTTTTTTTTTTTTTCTTTTTCTCTCGGCTGAAATTTCGTTTAATAAATTTGATTGTGACGTTTGTCATAGAATAATATCAACAACATCATCAGTACATGGGCGGATCCAAGGGTGGGGACCAGGGGGACGCGTCCCCCCCCAAAATTGTTCAAGTGCCCTCAAAATGTCCAAGTGCCCTTTTTGTTTGTAGAATTTTTTTTTTTTTAAGTAAACAATAATTATATTGTAGATAAATGAAATCAAGATTTTCGTGTACATGCGCAAGCTTGCAGATATGTGTCTGTGTTATTGAGTCTCAATGGGGCCCCATTGAGGTTCTAACGCGAGTGACGCCAATTTACTTCATTATTGCTAGTATATTATGACGTAGAACTGTAGGAATTCATATTAATTGTAAATATCAAAACTTGTAGTAAGGTGCCCTTTTGACGAGTCAATGTGCCCTTCTTTTTTGGTCCCCCCCTAAAAATATTTCCTGGATCCGCCCATGCAGTATATAATAATAATCCACTTGAACTAGGTCTGCAAACTGCAGTAACATGCTATCTCTACATCGTTATGGTTACAGCATGCATTGTTTACTTTTCCCTTTCAAGTTTCTGGCACAGGAAATCAAGTCTAATGACATGCGTGTTTTGATTGGTTGGACACGTCACGTGGTAGTTAATCTCGCACATAATTATGTTTTAGGCTAACTTGGAAATCACCAATCGCGACGACAGGTTAATCTCAGTCAAGTAAACCCCAGTCATGCTTTGAATTTCAGTTTTTGTTTTATTTACCTATTGTTTTCTAATTTAACACTTCGCTTACATATGGTTATCGGCAACCAGGAAAACAATTTACTTTAATGGTAACCACACATGCAATGACTCGGCTTGGGCTATTACGTTTGGATAATGTCTCACAGCTGCCAATACAAGATAATACCTTTTTTGTTCAGCAATTAACAACGGATTAGATGTCGCCGTTCTATTCTTTTGATATCGGTCTGACATGGGATAATGCCCTGTATTTGAGCAATTGGCAGTACCGTTCCTGGCGACATGAATAGTAGGCCCTAAAAGCATAACCCACTACCAAATACACTCAACCATCTATTACCGTGTGTCGCACTGTCGTACCCTCATTTAAATTTAATTATTTTGATAGTGGTTTTAGATACCAACCATTAGTTTAATCAATTATTTTTCCCCGGGAGTGGGCAAAAGCGAAAACGGGACAATAACGATGGATCACACTGGACAAAAGACCAAACGTACAACACGACAAAACTGAAAGTTATAACATAATTTAAGTGTTTGTTTCATTTTAGTGTTATACTCGTAAATGTGTAATCTTACAAAAAGTAGATAAAAATCCAGTTATAATTGATCAAGAATTTGGGTTAGTGCTTTATCTTGGTGGGCTAGTGGTTTTCACAAACCCACTAGCCCTGTGGCTAGTGACTTTTCAAAATATTTGTCATACTCTGCCATATGGTCACTGTTTGTGAAACAAGTTCCACATACAAAAGGCCAAAGTCACTGTTTGTGAAACAAGTTCCATATACAAGAGGCCAAAGTCACTGTTTGTGAAACAAGTTCCATATACAAGAGGCCAAAGTCACTGTTTGTGAAACAAGTTCCATATATAAGAGGCCAAAGTCACTGTTTGTGAACCAAGTTCCATATACAAGAGCCCAAAGTCACTGTTTGTGAAATAAGTTCTGTATACAAGAGCCCACGGTCACCGTTTGTGATACAGTTCAATATACAAGAGCTCAAGGTCACTGTTTGTGAAACAGTTCTGTATACAATAACCCAGGGTCACTGTGAAACAGTTCTGTATACAAGAGTCAAAGGCAATTTTTGTGAAACAGTTCTGTGTCTAGTGATGAAAGTATACAGGTTGTAGGATTGTTCAGATGCATGCCCTTATTGGCTGCACTGGGAGTGGTAAGGTTGTGGTAGTCATGGTAACTGCTCAGTCTGTTATTAGACAAAAGGAGAGCTCCATGTAGACGTTGAATCTAAGATTCTTTGCAGTGGGTCTGAATAAAAGAATTAATTAGTTGATTGAATTCTAGCTTGTCAGCACCAAATGTCAATATATAAATATCATTTTATAGATTTTGGGGTTGGGTTTTTTTTGGGTTTTTTTTTTCACATACATGTACCTCTCCAGGTGTGACATGTATGGTTTTAAAAGATAATAGTTTGTTTTCTTCAGCTTTATAATATAAATATACATATAATTAATATAATATTGATTTTTGGGGGGAGGTGGTTGGAGTAGAGTTTTTTAAATGTTATTTTAAAATTAATTATGAGACACTAGTCTGCCATGACTAATATAAATGATGGTTGTGGTGTGTGCTGTCCTGTTTGTGGGAAAGTGCATTTATGTGAAAATTTCTTGCTGCTATTTGATAGGAGTATCATGTATAATATAACATCAGCAGATTTGCCCTCACTCTTTGCACTAAATGATTAGTAAATGTAAGTCAAATGTTAGACATCAAACAGCTGTATATCTACACAACCCATGTACATGTTAGACATCAAACAGCTGTATATCTACACAACCCATGTACATGTTAGACATCAAACAGCTGTATATCTACACAACCCATGTACATGTTAGACATCAAACAGCTGTATATCTACACAACCCATGTACATGTTAGACATCAAACAGCTGTATATCTACACAACCCATGTACATGTTAGACATCAAACAGCTGTATATCTACACAACCCATGTACATGTTAGACATCAAACAGCTGTATATCTACACAACCCATGTACATGTTACCACAACAATTGCTGATAGATTTTATTATTAAACACACAAACACATACAGTTTGTAAATAATGTTATCCATTCATATCACTATTTTAGTTTTGTTTATAATTGTTTGTTAAATACATGTACTGGATATATATATATATACACATATATGCAGCACATCAAATAGAGGTTACCTTTTTTTTTTAAATATATGGTTGGTTTGTAATTTTAAAATATCTACTTGATTACAAAGTCTCAGTTCTGTAGAATGATAACAACCTTTATTTTGATGTTCCGAAAAGCACAGGTTAAAGAGATATTCATATTCTAACTCATAAGTAAGACAATGTATGTAATTTTAATGATTTGTGAAATGTTCAGTGTGGTTACATAAAAGGGTTTAATGTATTCCTGCTGCTGAAGCAGTTATTTGTCAAATATACTAATACAGTGGTGACAAGACATACATGTAGGTGCATTAGATCATGGTGTTCATTGATCGTGAACAGTGACACTTGATTTAATTAAAGCTGTGGCTATATTTGTATTTGTGTGAATAAAAAATGTAAACAACTTTTAGGATATGAAAACTACAGTGCAGATTGCAGCTTTAAAAACTTTCTTACTATTAACATAAAAAAAGATAATAAAAACTTTTGTTTTTGATTTTAATGTATGTCACCGTTCAGACCATTGATCCATGACTGACCTGCCTCGGTGGTGTCGTGGTTAGGCCATCGGTCTACAGGCTGGTAGGTACTGGGTTCGGATCTCAGTCGAGGCATGGGATTTTTAATCCAGATACTGACTCCAAACCCTGAGTGAGTGCTCCGCAAGGCTCAGTGGGTAGGTGTAAACCATTTGCACCGACCAGTGATCCATAACTGGTTCAACAAAGGCCATGGTTTGTGCTATCCTGCCTGTGGGAAGCGCAAATAAAAGATCCCTTGCTGCCTGTCATAAAAGAGTAGCCTATGTGGCGACAGCGGGTTTCCTCTAAAAAACAGTGTCAGAATGACCATATGTTTGACGTCCAATAGCCGATGATAAGATAAAAAATAAATGTGCTCTAGTGGCATCGTTAAATAAAACAAACTTTACTTTTTGATCCATGACTGGTCTATCAAGCTGCATCATTTGTCCATGACTGGTCTATCAAGAGCTGTTACTACTCTAACTCCTGGTCCATGACTGGGTACCTGACCATAGAGTGCATTCTATGGTTCTTGTTCCAAGTCGGGCCCTTGATCTTATCAGAGGCTGGACTCTGGATGGACATGTTCGAAACCCTAGTGGTATATGAGCACATTGAACCAGTTACCTACCTACCATATATCTATGGTTCTTTATGAGAGTTTATTTCACAGTTCTTGTTTTTCCTGATTTAATGACAAATACTGCTTTCTTTCAGTAAGGTATTTTCCCAATTCTGCAAGTAGCTACTTATTGTTCATAATGTTTAATGTCTACTCCACCAGTAGTACTTTCATCACAAGTTTAATAGACCTTTAAAAACAGGAAGCTTGTAAACAAAAGTGAAAACTGAACAGTAAACATGCAGTTAAAAACAGACATTTAATCAAACATGTCTATTTGTACATGAGCGTATGGTCAGATTTATAAAACCTGTTACGTCTGACGTGTGTGTAAGTACACGCATTTACAATGCTTGAACACCCGTGTTTAAAACAAAAACAAAAACAGGCATCATAAATCCATGTAATGTTTTGTTTTTTGTTTTTTGTTTTAAAGTTTATACAACGCTGGCAGTAATTTATTATACATTTTGTTGTAATCTTTACTGGCATGTTGACACACTGTTTAAAATGTCTGACACAATGGATTGAGCTGTATTTCCTATTGTTTTTGTACATTTACATGTGTATATATACAGCCATATTGAAGGAATGAGCACCAAGGATTGTGTACCGCAGTGTTCTCTGTGCCTGGTCATGATATAATGCCAAAAATAGCTAGCTGTTAGCAGGAGATTCTGACCGGAATTGCGGGAATCGGAATCCTTACATGGAAGTATTGATCCGTCTGTGTACCAGTTCTTGCTGTAGGCAGGTCTTCTGACCTTAATAGGAAACAAAATATCTCAGCAAAAACACTCCTCTTCTTGGAGGTGTCAGTAACATTAGGGATGTCATTAAAATGTCTTTAGATACATGAGTATTCATACTAGCTCGTGAGCAGCTTAAGTTATGATAGTCAGTAAATGTAGGTTATATGTATATGTTTTTGTAGACATTCCCTTGCCCTCGTTTCCTTTCCCTCTCCCTCTTTCACATTCGCATTCCCTTTTCTCTAGTCTTCCTTTTTCTTTCTCTCTCTATTTCCTCCCTCTCTAGGTATGTGTCTCTCCAGGTGGTACTAAGTTACTAAATAATGTAAGGCTATGATCTTGACCTCATCGGTGTATCATTTTATTTGATGCAACATCAAATGATTGTGCACTTGATGATCCGGCATGTGTTTAATAATACACCAGAAAATCCTGTGCTCTCCAGTGGGAAGGTTTTGAGATTGAATGGAATGTCAATTTGTTGAGTCATCGTGTGATCTTCATTCACGTTCCATGGATACCAGTATAAATCATTTCCTTATTGTTATTTTTTTAAAATATGAAATGGTATGAAGTTATAGTGTTACTCTAATAAAACTGGGCTCCATTCCTACGAAGCAATCTTAACCCTAAGATCATCATTTTTGCGTTAAGTAGTCTCTAATCTTAGCATCAGTATCATCAGCAAACCAAGTCATTGTATACACTATCATTGGTAAAGCCATCATATACATTTCATCTACTTTGCATACATGAATATTGTCAACAGACAAGTTTTTACACACAGTTCATCCATTTTTAATATACTATCAATAACCGAGTCGTTGTTCGTTTCATTCATTGTTAGGTATACTCTCATCAATAATTCAAACTTGTGTCTCCACAACAAACACTTCCTTCAACTGACACAACAATCTGTTGTAAAAAACTGTCAATTACTCTCAATGACGTAACACGTACGGACCAACAGTGCCCAAGGTTCAGGATGGCAATGCACAATGTCCCCTCTAAACGGTGATGCAAGATTGATTTTATAACAACAGTTTTATAATGATCACGGATTTACTTCACCATTATTCATACTAAGCTGCCATTGCAAGACTATCCCATTTTCAATGGTTTCAGTCATAAACTGTCAATTACAGAACTGACATACCATGTCAAATCAGCTGGAAGCTACCAGGGCCCCATTCCATGAAGCAAACTTAATTTAGCTCTAAGATCATTTTAAGTCAGGGCGTAAGTCAAGAAAGACAGTCTATCTAGGAAAAGGAAAACTCCAAACTCCAAAACAACACTGTGCTTCCCGGGTAGGATCTTGATCCAGGAACTAAGGTTGAGGTAACCCCTACAGAAAACCTAAAGTTCTGAAGACAGACATACTAGGCCACCGGTGCTCTTCAAAAAACCATGGTATAATGCAAAGAACCCACAAAATGGCTACACCAACAGACAGATGTAATAGAAATGATGCTCGCCCATTGAGGTCCCCCTGGGCCCAGGATAATTAGCTGGTGAAATAAAAAATAAAAAATGATGATCTTAGGGTTAAGATTGCTTCGTAGGAATGGAGCCCAGTTTTATTAGAGTAACACTATAACTTCATACCATTTCATATTTTTAAAAAATAACAATAAGGAAATGATTTATACTGGTATCCATGGAACGTGAATGAAGATCACACGGTGACTCAACAAATTGACATTCCATTCAATCTCAAAACCTTCTCACTGGAGAGCACAGGATTTTCTGAATTGTCTAGGTATGGATCATATATCGACTGGAATGAATATTACTCTGAGGAGTTAAATTCAGTTTCTGGTTGAATCCATACAGGAATCTCTTCTATCTTGTAACTGTCTTCAAGTGTTACATGGATATTGATTGGTTTATATAGTTACCACCAATACTAATCAAATTTGTAACCGTCTTCAAGTGTTACATGGATATTAATTGGTTTATAGTTACCACCAGTACTAGTCAAATTTGTAACTGTCTTCAAGTGTTACATGGATATTGATTGGTTTATAGTTACCACCAATACTAGTCAAATTTGTAACTGTCTACAAGTGTTACATGGATATTGATTAGTTTATAGTTACTATCAATACTAGTCAAATTTGTAACTTGTCTTCAAGTGTTACATGGATATTAATTGGTTTATAGTTACTACCATTACTAGTCAAATTTGTAACTTGTCTTCAAGTGTTACATGGATATTAATTGGTTTATAGTTACTACCAATACTAGTCAAATTTGTAACTGTCTTCAAGTGTTACATGGATATTAATTGGTTTATAGTTACTACCAATACTAGTCAAATTTGTAACTGTCTTCAAGTGTTACATGGATATTAATTGGTTTATAGTTACTACCAATACTAGTCATTTTGTAACTTGTCTTCAAGTGTTACATGGATATTAATTGGTTTATAGTTACTACCAATACTAGTCAAATTTGTAACTGTCTTCAAGTGTTACATGGATATTAATTGGTTTATAGTTACTACAAATACTAGTCAAATTTGTAACTCTCTTCAAGTGTTACATGGATATTAATTGGTTTATAGTTACTACCAATACTAGTCAAATTTGTAACTTGTCTTCAAGTGTTACATGGATATTGATTGGTTTATAGTTACTACCAATACTAGTCAAATTTGTAACTTGTCTTCAAGTGTTAAATGTATATTAATTGGTTTATAGTTACTACCAATACTAGTCAAATTTGTAACTGTCTACAAGTGTTACATGGATATTGATTGGTTTATAGATACTACCTATACTAGTTAAATTTGTAAGTGTCTTCAAGTGTTAAATGGATATTAATTGGTTTATAGTTACTACCAATACTAGTCAAATTTGTAACTTGTCTTCGTGTTACATGGATATTAATTGGTTTATAGTTACTACCAATACTAGTCAAATTTGTAACTGTCTTCAAGTGTTAAATGGATATTCATTGGTTTATAGTTGCTACCAATACTAGTTAAATTTGTAACTGTCTTCAAGTGTTACATGGATATTGATTGGTTTATAGTTACTACCTATACTAGTTAAATTTGTAACCATGTTCAAGTGTTACATGGATATTGATTCGTTTATAGTTACTACCAATACTAGTCAAATTTGTAACTGTCTACAAGTGTTACATGGATATTGATTGGTTTAAGTTTGCTACCAGTATTAGTTAAATTTGTAACTGTCTACAAATGTTACATGGATATTGATTGGTTTTAATTTACTAGTATGTGTACATATACAATGTATGTAGTTCCTGTAAAGACGTGTTAAAACATGCAGAACGTTATTGATTGGTGTAAATAGAATAAAACTTTTATAAGGGCAGTAAAGTAGAAATTATGTTGAGCCTTGTGCCTAGTGTTTTGATTGGAATTGATTTTGTGTTATATGTGGGATATTAACGGACCACTTGATAACACTGAGCTTTAGACAGTGGTCTGCACAGCAGTTGGATTGTGGGAAGTAAATGAAAACAAATTTATTATGGATATTGGATGTTTTTCCTAGCTTTATGAACCAGTCTAAGACCTGTGGCGGCATGTGGCTCGGTGATAGAGTGCTTGCCTGAGCTACACTGAATCATATTATCAGTCGCTCTCAACAGGCTAGAGTTTTGTCCCGTTCTAACCTTACAACTGGTATGTGATTAAAGAGTCATGATAGACTACCCTGGCTATGGGACAGTATATATAAAATATTTTTTGTTACTATTTAGTCCCCTACTGATCCTACCCGAAGGGCTATAGGTTTCATCTCAGTCTTTCTGTCTACAGGTCTGTCCATCTGTCCCACATATAGTTTTTTCAACCATGCCTCAAAATATTTATCTGAAAATTTGTGTATAGCTTTATCAAGTAGTTACAGATCAAGTTTAACTTTCATAATGATGTACCCATTTTTGGCAGAGTTATTGCTCTTGAACATGTGAGATATGAAATTGGTTTGTGCCTGTTAGGGGACGTGTATTGCTTTAGCAGTACTCTTAGAATGCTTCTTTGTTTTGTTAGTGGAAGTTTCTCTAACACTTGAAACTTCGGTATTGATACAATACCTATACTGATACCGATATTGAGTGGTATTTTCGGTATACTCGGCTTTAAATGCATGCCCGAATTAAGTCTCATCAGCTAATTTCATCTAAATAAAATTAAATTCCATACACAAGGCCCTCATCTCTCTCTCGTCTTTTCAGCTATTTTGTGTTCATCAGATATATTATTATTGCTTTAATAAATGGTGGTTAACATTTTTCAATACCGAAATTTTAGTATTTTCAAATTTGCTCGATACGATAAATTAGTATTGACACGATACTGATACTGAATGGTATATACGTATACTGCCCAACTCTAAACCTGTTCGTAGACACCAACAGGGGTAATTTAAAATGTGCTGAGATTTTGTTAAGAAAACAAAACAACATTGTTTTTATTTCCAATTTAAGACCAATCATTCTGTAGTTGACAATGTTTTCTATAGTCCTCAGAAATGAATGTAGTTTTCTATTAAATTTTTGTTTTTTTCTGAACTGATTATTATTTTTCAAATAGCACACAAAAATAAGTGTGGGTTGGGTTTATTAGTTATTTCCAAAACACTATTGCTTTTCTTTTTAATTCAAATCAAACTGAAATTATTTGCAAATTTACAAGTGTTGATGGATCTGTGAAGGACTAGAGTTTTATTAACAACACTTTCAGATGTATTTCATTCTGGTGTATCCAGATCTAGTTTTATAAAACCCATTTCAGATGGGGGGGGGGGGGGGGGTAATTTTGTCTCATGTATCAGTACTATTTTTCAGTTTCAAGTGTTTTAAGTCATAATGGTACATGTATACCCTTAATCTGACACTGGGTGTTTATAAAAAAAATTTTTTTTTAAACCAGGCAAATGTGTTTGATGGTGCAGGGTATGATGAATTCTGGTGTAAGAATGTGTTGCGACTGTGATGAGTGTTTCGCCTTTCTGCTTTTGGCTTTAATAGTTGTTTTTATTACCCATCTGGTTAAAAATATCTTGCTACACTAGAAAGTGAAGTGAGATGTAACACCTCGACGTCATACGACTGGCACACTACAACCTTACCGGAACATTAATCAAATGATTTTAGTGATATAAATTGAAATCGATTAATGGGTAATAAATAGGATATTAAATTCGCTAACATTTTTTATCATGTTTATGTTCCGGATGAAATAATTTTCATTATCACTATATAAAGCTCGTGACAGTTAAACAATATTTCACTTCGACATAACATGATATGAAACATGGTATGAAATGGAAGCTCGTTTAATATCCTATATCCTGGCTAGGTCAAAGGTTGAGGTGTATCTTGAAACGTGTGAGGTCCTGCTAAAAATAGCATCACAATTTTGAGGCGGAACTAGAAAAGTCTTGAGCCGCATTCACACTAGCATTTTTAGTCCAGACTAAATTAGTCCAGACCTGGTAAGAGCTAAATCTAGTCTGGACTAAATCGGATTGGCACGTTCACACACATTTTTACATTAGCATACCAAAACATGTGACCGCAAACAAAACGTATAAGTCGCTCGACTGCATTTTCTGTTTACTTTCGACTTAATTTTGTTTAAAATGTATTTATTCTATCATGACCGTGATTACTAGTATTATCTTGGTGCTTACTTCCATGTTTGTTTGTAATGACATAACTGGAAAATATGGGATTGGATTTGGTGGTATATACCCAACAATACAAATTTAAAGAAATCAAAATCTATATTGTGGAAGTGCTCTCCTTATTTGGAACTTGCCTGGAACTATTATCAGGAGAGCAGTAGATTGTTCTCATACTTCCTATATATGAGTGTTGAAATAGATATGGGTTTTTTCATTGTATGACAATCATCTTGAACTGAGGTGACAGATGTGTGTGATAAATATTTGTTAAATGTTTTGCCTTAGAGCTCTAGATGTTCTCCTGTTAACTGATTGCTGATGTTATTGCTTGTGTGTTTCAGGTGCCCAGCAAGACAACTTCCTAAATGCTATGAAGGACTCGCCTGCCAGATATCCTTTACGATAATAGTTTTTAGTACTGATTTTAAAATTGTTATTGTTTATGTAGTAAATCTCTTTAAATGGTAGTTTCCTCTACAGATATTTTATGATAATTATTGAATGTTTGGTAAATCTGTTTTTATGATGGTTTCCAGTACTTATATTTTAAAATAATTATTAAGTCTGGTATGTTGGTTTATTACTGTAATTTTTACCCTACCTTAGCCTACATTGTATATAGTTGCAGAGTGTTGATAATCAATACGTTTATTATCAGTTTGCTTATAGTTTATAGTTACTTATAGAAAAACTTGTATTCACTAAACGTAAAACAGTTGTTCTTGTTAGGTGAGCGATATGAAAGAAAAAAACGAGAGATAATCACAATCCCATTATCTTAAATATAACAACTTTTTTGATGCCCAATACCAGACCTCCCCATTTAAGGGGAGCTACCAGTCTGGCTCCCTATCATTCCCCTGAGACTAGTTCAAGGAGAGTGATGTGTAGCTACCCAAAGGATTTAACCAAAAAATGTACTACAAACTGGTGCACATGGTCTTCAAAAGTGATTGAAAATTGAAGGTGTGATACTGGGGTCCTGGAAAGTCTTGAAAAATGACACAAATATGGCTTTGAAAAGTGCTTGAGTTTCATACATATACCTAGAAGTTACTTTTACATACAACTCAATACTTGTGTTTATTAAAATGCATTAAATCGTAACTGAAATGAATTTTAGGAGAAATTCCAGATTGAAAAAAATTAATACGGATCAAACATTTTGTCACTCTCCATGAAATAAGAATTTATCTGTTTATTTCAGTACATATCTTTCCATGTTTACTTGATATGCGTTTGTGAATAAAAGATGCCCAGTAGCAGCCATGGGCACACACATTTTGACAATGTTCACGGATGTGAGAGCTACGCAAAAAACCCCAAAATGATGTGAAAAAAAACAAACAAAAGTAGTATCGCGCGATCGCAAGTAGTATTCACACATAGTACATTCCTTTTGCTGGATTTTGTCAGCTTCGCTGTGATTGGCTAATTTTGTCATATTTGGGAAGAAAGAAGGTGAGCAGTAAGCTTTTTAGTTCCAGCCCGTCTCACATCCCTGAATGTTACCATTGTGTGAAACAGGTCCAGCATTGATACAGAATTAGTTCACAATCACAGACACAGGTCATTACCAAATAAGCCAGTTAACAAATTTATATTTTAAAGACAGTGGGTTCGAGAAGTGACCCATGATGGTCATTCCTTTTCCCACCGAAGACTAAAAATGTGCTACCAATTGTACCCTAAAAATTACAGACTGCGTAACACAAAAAATAACTACTAAAAGCAGAACCCCCCTGGGTTTTACAAATGATTCAAACTGAGCTCTTACTGCTCAAGTAAGATTGTATCGTAGAGTTTCACAGAGATGTTTCCAGATAATAAAATAGCTCAAGGATTTTTTTGTGGTGTAAAAAAAAAAAAAAGGCATTCTTATGTGTGATTGGTTTCACTGATTATGTGCAGTCAGTGTTAAAATAACAGTGAGATGAACTGGAGGAGAAAATAAGAAAAAACCTGAAACAGGCACAGACAGACCAAGATTTACTAGAGAAAAGTGCTCGGGAGTTGGCCGCTGGGCAGACTTTAGGCATTCTAATACCTTGCGAAAAACAGCACCAAAAAAAAGAGGACTTGGCAAAGAAAATGAATGAAATGATCATAGCTAAAGTAAAGCCCTTTAAAACTGGTAGTTATCAGTTATAAAAGCAGTCATGGTACAGCATTCAAAAGTTGTTCTTTCTGAGTACGAAAGGTAAAATTGCATATCCTACAATCTTGAAATTTTAATGTATACATTTTTATAATTGTTAGAAAAGATTATACTAACAGAAGTGCTGTTTAAATTTGTCAAAGTAGATGAAATGGCTGTCATAAATATTTCCCCCTTAATCTAAGTTACGGGAGCAGTGAATCAATCCCTTCAAGTTTAAAAAAAAAAAAATATTTTAATTTTTCATATTAAGGTCTGATTAACTGATGTTTTTATCATGCTGGGGTTTTGTTAAATATTAATTCACTTCTCTTCTCTTCACTACTGGCATAGTGCTTACAAAACTTTTAGAGTCTAGACTCGCGACTCTAATGGAGTCTGAAACACTAATGTCTTGACAACGCCATACAAATTGTATGCATGTGACGTCATTAGAGATTGAGTGTGAACTCTAAAAGTTTGATAAGAACGGGCCCTGTTGTTGTTAGAAATGATGAAAGGTTTTGTTAGTGATCTGTTTTGTGTGTAGACATTCCTTAACACGCTCACCATTGTTGAGACAATAATTTGTTTCTTCTCGGTGTGGTCGATTATTGGCCTCGCCGGCTTCCACACGTACCTAGCCACGTCCGAGCAGACCACTAACGAAGACGTAAGTGAGCTGCTCACCGCTGTCACGTCAGTCGTGTAGTCTGTCTGTCCGTCTGTCCACATAGCCAGCCACATACTTTCATTGCTTGGTTTTATTTCTAATCTATAATCGATTTTCCAGGGCTCACACTGGAACACATTTTGGTTTAGCCAATTTTCATAAATGTAGAGTATTTCTTGAAAATCATTAAAATGTGGTTAATTTAAGGAATATATTATTAGCCAAAGTCAAATTAAAATGTGGTTAATTTAAGGAATATATTATTAGCCAAAGTCAATTTTTTTAAAGCCAATTTGTGTAAAAATGGTCAATTGGCTACTGTGGCAATGTACAGGGTGAGCCCTGTTTTCATTAATTTGCATGACCTGTGTTTGTTATTATGTGAAGCTGTTTTTTGTTCTTCTTTGGCTGTGGTATGTGCTGTTTGTGATGGCCGGAGAATAATGTAGGCAATTTATGATTTTAGTTTTAATGGTGTGACTTTGTGTAATCGGGTTAAATGTTTCTAGCCTCATGTCTTGTACATAAATGGCTGGGGTATATGCTGTCTCATTTATGGTGTTATTGGTAGAATAGTGTATGGTGGTCATGCATGTTATATCAAACTCTACATTGTGCCGAAATAAACCATGTTGGATTCCAAATTCCATTATTTAAAACCTACCGTACTTTGGTGCCATACGTTTCTGAAGCAATATACCCCTAGCTAATCCTAACTACAACAAAATATGTGCATTCTTTTTATTTTCCACATGTCAGTGAAATAAAAGCAACCAAATGTGTATTAGCTATTTATAATCCTGTAACTATTTTTCCGGATATTGTTTGGCCTTGTTATTGGCATACAGTGTCATGGTACAGGAGACATGTGTCCACAGCAACCAACCTGATTACAGTTACTGTAGCAACAGAATTTATGACACAATTAGCAGATGCAGTTTGGTAAACATCCAGTGTGGACAAGGGTTTTATTGTTATTTATGCCTTTGTGTGGGTGTCGTACAGGTACATGCATCATTACATGCATGGAGTAGTAACCAGGCTTTATGAAGTTGTCCCCAGGGAAACATGTCGCTAGTCTGGCAGGATAGCTTCAGAAAACACACTTTGTTATTCAAATTGTTCGTTAATAATAATAATGCCGGATGGCGATATTCAGTGGTTACGGTACTGCTGGTGCTACGACCACCATCACCGAATTACACTCGCATTTCAAGACATGACTGCACTCAGTAGATAGAACCACCTACGTTTGTTAAACTGTCTCCGACTTTCAAAGATAATGAGCACCTTTTGTTATTAACTTATCTTGTTAGAATGTCTGCATGTTATGTTAGCATTGTTTGTCAAAGTGTACTATTACATTTTACAGTGTGTCACATACATGCGGTTGGTTGTTGTATAGTGTTGCACACTTTTTCTGTTTGCCATGTTTAGCCATTTACATTGTTACATTATTTTTCAGTTTGCTATGTATTGCAATGTACATTGTGTTGTATTATTTTTCAGTTTGCCATGTTCAGAAATGTGTATTGTGCTTTAATATTTCTTAGTTTGTCATGTTTAGAAATGTTCATTGTAAAGCAGTATGTTTTCAGTTTGCTGTTTTTTGAAATGTATACAGTGCTATAATATTTTTCAGTTTGCCATTTTTAGAAATGTTCATTGTGTTATAATATTTTTCAGTTTGCAATTTTTAGAATTGTTTACATTGTGTTGTTTAGAAATGCTGAACATTATGATGTTGCTATGTGCAACATCTGAGATTGGTTTCCTTAACGTGTGTCACTGTTTTAGAACTAGTTATATGCTTCTTTTCCGTGTGGTCGCTAATCGGTCTTGCTGGCTTCCATTCCTATCTGGTCTCATCTGAACAAACAACCAATGAAGATGTAAGTTCACGTGTCTCTTAATTAGGCCAGCTTCACTTCCTGCAGAATTTGTCATCTAGCTGCGGTTCTTGAAGCTGTAAGCTTTAATTATCGTAGCTCATGGCTGTAAACTGCAGTTTTCATGGCTCTAAGCCGCAATTATCATAGCTTTAAGATACAGTACTGCAATCAGCAGATGCAATAATCTTATCATCATCACATACATAGAGAATAATACATGAGTTGTCTGTTAAATATCATTTATTTTACAAGTTGTTTTGAAATGTATCTTAATGAGTGAAAGCAAGTTTGATTCATTTTTAAACAACGAGTTGTAAGATAAATGGTATCTAATGGACACGAATGTATTATTCTATTTCATACATATCCTCAAAAAACAGGTTTAAAGCAAATTTTAACATCTTTTTCGACTAAAAGTTATTTACAGCTCTTGAACTTGTAGCCAACTTACGCAACACAGACAACTGATTGTCAGGTTAACTATACATCACAGTGTAATCTATTTTGATCATGCTGTTTTTTCATTGGATGTATGGCATTGGTGACCTGGTCATCACCTAGGAGCTGCCAGCCGTATGTCTTGAAATTGTTACCACACGTATATATGTAAACAAGTAGGTGTTGTCAAAAATAATGAATGATGATCTCACCAATGGGTGTGTAAGAAATGTAATTATGTGAGGCTATTAACATGTGCAATCATGTTAAAGGATAATGTGCAGTTTACTGTTACAGCATCCAAAGTGATACTTCACATTGATATGAAAGTACTTACATTATCATATGCCTGGGCTGTTAACTTCATATTTCATACTTCATATTGATATACAAGTAGTCACATTATCATATGCATGGACTATTGTTAACTCCTTACTTCACATTGATATGAAAGTAGTCACATTATCATATGCCTGGACTATTAACTCCTTACTTCACATTGATATGAAAGTAGTCACATTATCATATGCCTGGACTATTAACTCCATACTTCACATTGATATGAAAGTAGTCACATTATCATATGCGTGGACTATTGTTAACTCCATACTTCACATTAATATGAAAGTAGTCACATTATCATATGCCTGGACTATTAACTCCATACTTCACATTGATATGAAAGTAGTCACATTATCATATGCCTGGACTATTGTTAACTCCATACTTCACATTGATATGAAAGTAGTCACATTACCATATGCCTGGACTATTAACTCCTTACTTCACATTGATATGAAAGTAGTCACATTATCATATGCCTGGACTATTGTTAACTCCATACTTCACATTGATATGAAAGTAGTCACATTATCATATGCCTGGACTATTAACTCCATACTTCACATTGATATGAAAGTAGTCACATTATCATATGCCTGGACTATTAACTCCATACTTCACATTGATATGAAAGTAGTCACATTATCATATGCCTGGACTGTAACTCCTTACTTCACATTGATATGAAAGTAGTCCATTATCATATGCCTGGACTATTAACTCCATACTTCACATTGATATGAAAGTAGTCACATTATCATATGCGTGGACTGTTATTAACTCCATACTTCACATTGATATGAAAGTAGTCACATTATCATATGCCTGGACTATTAACTCCATACTTCACATTGATATGAAAGTAATGACATTATCATATGCCTGGACTGTTAACTCCTTACTTAGATTGATATGGAAGTAGTCACATTATCATATGCCTGGACTGTTGTTAACTCCATACTTCACATTGATATGAAAGTAGTGACATTATCATATGCCTGGACTGTTGTTAACTCAATACTTCACATTGATATGAAAGTAGTCACATTATTATATGCCTGGACTGCAGTGTTCTCGCTGCTCCATTTAAGTGGGGCAGCCCGCCCCGCTATTGCATTTAGCTGCCCTCCTTTCACGTTCTCGGCCCTCCTTTATTTTTCTTTGCCCCTCTTTATTTTCCAGCACCTATCTCCTCCATTTCTAAATGCACACTTTTTTCCACACATAAAAAACCACAACGATCAGTCTGCACACTGGACATCAAAAGAAACAAGCCGCTTTGTGTACGTAAAAGCAATTGACAAAACATTTACGATAGTTACCGTAACATAATTTAACAGTATTTTTAACAGCCTCTATTGTATCCCATACCTGTATCCATTTGTATGTTTAATACACACAATAAAAGTTATACTTTATTTGAGCAATGAAAACATTTTTATTTTTTAAGGATTCGGCAATCTCCGATTGAAAACACCCCACTTATTTGGCGCCAAATTTGTCACGTGATCAGAACGGTCATTCTCTTTTGTTTCCACTAACTAGTGTGATATTTTGTCCTTAATTGCAGATACAATTGGTTGTAACTGATGATTTTTACTTTCTGTCATTTCTGTCATGTTTATTCAGCAGTTCTTTATAAAATATTGTAAACTTTTCATTTTGGGGGGATATCACCGCTTATAAAAACAAGGAAGTGGTATTGTTTATCATTAAAATCATTTATCTTGGGTGCCAAGTAATATATACACCACCTTGCAAAAACGAAACTACTTTTTATCAGCTGGCGATATTTTATCACAGTGATCGATTCATTCAATGAAGATGGAAAAAACTAAAAAATTATCCGACATTAGGGGATCACTTTACATACATCTTTATTGTTTTTCGTATATCTTGAAATCTTTATTAAAATAATAATATTGAAACTTAGATCGGATCAGCAAAACTGGAACTGCATGTGAATTGTCAGACCGATATAAACCTTTTTGCACTTTTTTGTAGGCAGAGTCTACCAACACACAACAATATGGTAACAAAGCAACCCCCCCCCCCCCCCCCCCCCCCTTTTTTTTTTTTTGCTTTTCGGGTGGGTTTTTTTGCTTTTTTTTTTTTTTTTTTTTTGAAGAGTGTAGTGCTGCATGGCCGCCCTCCTTTAAATTTCACCCAGCGAGAACACTGGGGCTATTAACTCCTTACTTCACATTGATATGAAAGTAGTCACATTATCATATACTGGTAATTCCTGCAGTAATGTTTATGTATTTCAGATCATAATAAAATGTAATATAAATTATATAACAATTGTTTGATATAACATCAGCCGGTTGTGTTCTGTCATGTTTCAGATAAAAGGATCTTTTACATCAAAACGGGGCCAAGAGAGTTTTAACCCGTACAGTCGAGGCTCTATTTTCAAGAACTGCATGACTGTGCTTTGTGGACCTACGCCACCCAGGTAACAAGTGAAACCTTCCTTAAACAGACTGTCCTGAGTGTGGTCCCATTTTTAACATGTTCCTGATATTTTCATGTTTACTGTATGTCTGTATCTTCAGTGTGTTTTTGGTTGTTATAATGTGTTTTAGAGCTCAAATTATAAAATTATTTCTTTTTGTATTTTTTGGTACAAACAAAATGTTTGAGATATAAAATGCAAATTAAGTTGAAAATAGAGAGTATATTTCATTTGTGAAATGATTAGTAAAAACGTTTCATTTAGCCAAAGAGGCTAAATGAAACGTTTTTACTAATCATTTCGATCCTGCTTAAATACTGCTTCTATTGCCTAGATAACTACTCTGAATGTCAACTACACAAAAATGTTTTCTGTGCTATCAAGATGTTGACAATTTCCTGTTGACTCCTACACGTAGTAACTGTCTAAATCTTTAGGACATGAACAATAACCGTAATTAAATATTTATTTATGTGTTTTCTCTTATTCACAGGTTTTTTTTACTTACATATGTCTTACAGAGTTTCTGTTTGAGTATTGATTATTGCTGCACACAGCAAATGTATTTGTTTATACAAAGACTAGTGATATGAATAGACATTAGTTTGTTTTAACCTGATATATGAGTCATGCCTTTCTCTGCTTGTCATTTTGTTGAGATTCTGGCTACTCCGATTCAGGATAATCCTACTGGTTTGGTGATGTAGATTGATGGTTTTAAACAGGAAATTTGCCAAAGTAACATCACAGATCTAAGTTGGGGAAATCAGATAATAAAGTAGGGTTGACGATGTTCTGATTTCAACTCTTCATTGTTTTTCAGCATCATATTACTGATTTTTTGTAAGAATAATCATTACAAATGTCAATAGTTGTTGATGTCATTAAATAATCTAATAACAAGTGTTAAGATCAAATTTCTAACCGAGTGCATCATTAGAGATGTTTCATCAGCTTACATGAATGAATAAAGTTAAAAGTTGAAGGTTGTTGTGTTTAACGACACCACTAGAACACATTGATTATTAATCATCAGCTATTGGATGTCAAACTTTTGGTACTTTTGACATATAGTCTTAAAGAGGAAAGCCACTATATTTTTCCATTAGTACCATCCCACAGACAGGATAGCACATACCACAGCCTTTGATATATCAATCTTAGACTGACCTCATATCATGCGAGTGCCTTACCCTCCCTATCATGACTGAATAAAGTCTTAATAAAGATTATGTTCCATTTTTATTTGCCAAATGCCCAATAGAATTTGCAGTGTGCAGAAATTCAGTCTTTATCACAGACAACGGTTTTGTCATTCAGAATTTAGAATGATTCAATATTTAACAAATTTCATAAACAATATGTACCCTAACCTGGCAAAGTTATCTTTAATGACATCATTGCAAAACATGCACTGTTTGCAGCTGCTAAAACCAAGTAGAAAGAAATGCAATCAGGTTCATTCTTACAAATGGCTTGAATTAGCTGATGCATTTTTGTGCTGGAGTGTCATTAAATATTCATTCATTCATTCATTGAATTAGAATTTAATTTTTTCAATTTTTATTATTTCAGTTTGTTGGACCGGCGTGGTTTTGTTATTCCAGACAGTTCACAAGTGAGTACAGTGGATGGGGACCTGCCGATCAAAGAGAGTAACTCGGTGAATGTGAGACACGAGTACTATGGGTCGACCACGGTCACACAGCAGAAGGTTATCACTTTGTTGGTGCATGGTCTTCACTGTGTTGTCCGGGCTTCAGCTGCATTCCCACATTTTGTTTTGGACCTGGCTTTGTTTTGTACACAGCATCCTTTAACCTGAGTATGATTGTGGGCACATGGTATTCACTGTGTTGTCCGGGCTTCAGCTGCATTGCCACATTTTGTTTTGTACCCAGCTTTGTTTTGTACACGGCATCCTTCAACCTGAGTATGATTGTGGGCACATGGTATTCACCGTGTTGTCCGGGCTTCAGCTGCATTGCCACCATTTTGTTTTGTACCTGGCTTTGTTTTGTACACGGCATCCTTCAACCTGAGTATGATCCAGTAGCACTGCATTGTCCCACACTGTTTTATTAGACTAAATCATTGTTATTCAGAAGACCAATTAGCCAGATGTTAATTAGTAGTCTGAAGTCTGAATTAGCTAACTGCTATTTATTGGTCAGCAGCCTAATTAGCCAGTTGATAATTATAGTGCAAACGGGGTAAAAAAAATAGTTGTGTTGGAAATGTTTGCATAGAATAGCCGACTTTTCAATAAGTTGTCATGAATTTACGTCCGATTCTGAAATTGTTGCCAGTACAATTGGTACCAATGTAAACCCAGTATTGTGCTGGTGCTGTTTGAGAAAATTTTGACAGTGACAGTTGCTTTTTGTATCAGAAAAATACTGCACACAAACACTCACAAGACAGGATTTTATATGAACAAACTGAAGGACTTCATTCAAAGGCTATTCGAAATCCTGTAGAAATTTTATGGCTGAATTTACGAAGCCTGGGTTTTTAAAAATATAATTTGGTGTTTAAGATTTGTAAATGTATGTAGTTACATGCATGAAGAAAAAAACAGGCGGCATAAATTCAGCCCATAGTCTTGTTTAATCCAGTGAAACAGCAGCAAGCCTAGACTCATTGGTTGAGAAGAATAATCCTTGACGTGTTGGCCTGAAACAAATGTAATACTTAAAGGAATTCTAAAGCAAGGCTTTTCGACTGGTATGTACATTCAACGATAGATAATGCACATTATTGCTTAATATCAACAAGTATAATCTTGTAGTTAATTAATAAAATGGTTAAATGTGACGGCTATTATATATTACGGGCACAGCCATTTTGTCCTATCCCAGTGTATACGCCCACTGGCAAGCCAGTGGTTATGTAATACTTAACGTGTCACGTCAGGAATTGGTCTTAGAACTGAAGAAACAAAACGTACCTGATTTTTGCGGATGCATCGCAATGTTCTGTAATGATATCCATCCCAGTAAGCCAGCAATAAGTATATATTATTTTTCAATACAAAATAAACCACCACTGTCAAGGTGTCGAAATAACTAAATTATGTTTCGTCCATACATTAACCCATGTACTGACATGATAATGGAGTGTTTTCTTAGTTAATTAGTCCTTTATTTCCGTGGCCTACACATGTGATTCCTGATTAGCAGGTGTATATTTGCATGCTACCCAGTCAAGGTAATTGATTACCACTGTCTAAACACACATACAAAAATACTTGCCAGTTTTTTTAAGATAACAGGTTATTGTGGGATAACTTGCAATGTTAATGGACATTATCAGCTACCCTGCTTTATTACTGTAAATAATTCTGTAAAACCCTTGATTAAGTAGACTTTCCCTTCTAAAATAACAACTGATCAATTACATTGTTCCCCACCAAAAAACGGCCTCGGTGGCATCGTGGTTAGGCCATCGGTCTACAGGCTGGTAGGTAATGGGTTCGGATCCCAGTCGAGGCATGGGATTTTTAATCGAGATACCAACTCCAAACCCTGAGTGAATGCTCCGCAAGGCTCAATGGGTAGGTGTAAACCACTTGCACCGACCAGTGATCCATAACTGGTTCAACAAAGGCTATGGTTTGTGCTATCCTGCTTGTGGGAAGCGCAAATAAAAGATCCCTTGCTGCTAATCGGAAAGAGTAGCCCATGTAGTGGCAACAGCGGGTTTCCTTTCAAAATCTGTGTGGTCCTTAACCATATGTCTGGTGCCATATAACCGTAAATAAAATGTGTTGAGTGCGTCGTTAAATAAGAATTTTTTTTTTTAATGTTGTCCTCCCCAAAAAGAAAATTATCACTTAGGTATCGTGAGTGGTCGTTTTTGCTCCAACAGACCTAATAATATGCATTTTTTCTTAGGATTTTTTAAATAGATAAAAATACTATATAACTCCATTTCGTTCTGTTAATGCAAATTAAATATATTTAGTTGAATAGTTTATTATACTATCAAGTCATTTATATTGTTTTATAAGTCTGGTTGATTAAAGTGAAGCGCCTTGTCGTAAATTACTGCTTTTGTTTAAACTGTGCTTACAGGAGTTGGTCGGAGCTGACGTCACTTCGCCCCGAGCTATAGTACTGGATGCCACGAAAACAAAACAAAATGGCTGCCCCCAGTTAGCAGGAATAATCACATTTTCTTATTAACTCTAAAAGTATGCATTTTTCATTTCTTAAAGCCCTGTTGGTGGGCCCACTGGGCTATTTCTTGTTCCAGCCAGTGTACCATAACTGGTATATCAAAGCTCATGGTATGTACTACCCTGTCTGTGGGATGGTGTATATAAAAGATCCCTTGCTGCTAATCAGAAAAAGAGTAGCCCATGAACTGGTGACAGCATGTTTCCTCTCCCAACATCTGTGTGGTCCTTAACCATATGTCTGACGCCATATAATCTTAAATAAAATGTGTTGAGTGCATTTCTTTCTTCTTTCTTTCATTTCTTAAAGTGTCAGTATGTGTTGGTGGTCCGGGTATGTATCTTTCCAACAAATAAGGCTCATGTTTGAGTTTACTTACTTACTTACTTACTTATGCCCATCGTCCCTTCTGGGGCATAGGCGATTGACTACAGTTTTCCAGAGTTGTCTGTCCTGGGCTCTGGTTTCAAGCTGCCTCCAGGTGTATCCCGTCTTCTTGGTGTCCCCCTGGAGGTCCCTTCGCCATGTGTTCTTTGGGCAGCCTCTTTTTCTTCTGCCTTGTGGGTTCCATGTCAGAGCCTGCCTGGTGATATTTGTTTGAGTTTAGTCTCACTAACATATTGGATAAGTGTTAACACATTGATTGTCTAACGAGGAGACTCGTGGAAGCATTGATTCTTGGTTCTCTAGACTAAGCAGGATAATCCTTGACACATAGGTTCTTTGACAAGCATGATCCTTGACATGTTGTCTTCAAGGAAAAATAATCCGTAATGCATTGGCCTCTAACAAGGATAATTGTTGACATATTTATAATCACTGACATATTGTTTCTTTAACAAGGATAATCCTCAACACATTGGTCTTGAAAGAAAAATAATGATGAATATGTTGGTCTTCTGACATTGATAATCCTGATTTTTGGGCCTCTCATAATCCTAGTTTGTTGGTCTTCTCACACTGATCATCCTGACATGTTGGTGATCCATGATAATCCTGACATGTTGGTCCTCTGTTATAATCCTGACATGCTGATCCTCTGATAATACTGGCTTATTGGTCTTTTGTGATGATACTGGCTTTTTGGTCTTCTGCTATAATCCTGGCATGTTGATTAGAACTACATTGTATGTTGTAATCCTGGCATGTTGAATAGAACTACATTGTCTGTTTTAATCCTGGCATGTTGATTAGAACTACATTGTATGTTGTAATCCTGGCATGTTGATTAGAACTACATTGTCTGTTTTAATCCTGGCATGTTGATTAGAACTACATTGTATGTTATAATCCTGGCATGTTGATTGTCTGATAATCCTGGAATGTGGGTCCTCTGATAAACTTGGCATGTTCGTTCTCTGTGATAGTCCTGACATATTTGTCCTATGTGAGGATCCTAGCATCTTAGTCCTATGTGAGGATCCTAGCATCTTAGTCCTATGTGAGGATCCTAGCATCTTAGTCCTATGTGAGGATCCTAGCATCTTAGTCCTCTGTGATAATCCTGACATATTTGTCCTATGTGAGGATCCTAGCATCTTAGTCCTATGTGAGGATCCTAGCATCTTAGTCCTATGTGAGGATCCTAGCATCTTAGTCCTCTGATAATCCTGGTATATCGGTTCTCTTTGAAGATGATCTTCGACACATTTTTATTTTGTTTATTTTATATTATTATTTCTTATGATGCACATTTTGTCATTAGTTTTAAAAGTGTATTGTTATCTGGCAGTTGTGTATTTATTAAAACTAAATTCAAGTCATTGGGCATTTTTATTAGTT
This sequence comes from Gigantopelta aegis, assembly GCF_016097555.1. Classification (NCBI taxonomy): domain Eukaryota; kingdom Metazoa; phylum Mollusca; class Gastropoda; order Neomphalida; family Peltospiridae; genus Gigantopelta; species Gigantopelta aegis. The sequence goes on along the minus strand of NC_054702.1, from coordinate 4,001,171 downwards.
TGTCATTTTTATTAGTTTGTCATTTTAAATGCTATTATTTGCACTTCATTTACCACCGTCAGTCTCTGTTTAGTTTTAATTAATAAAATTAATGTAACTTAGCATAGTGAATAATTTTGTTTCAGATTTGAGATGGTGATAGTGGAGGACAGAAGTATAATGTTATTAGTTGCACATGTATATTATCACTTGAGATTCTGCATGCACAAAACTTTGTTAACTCAACAATGGTGAAGTTAGTAATATTACACATTTACAAAATTAATGTCATCAGAGGTGGCTTAAGTTGAATAGACCATATCCATTAATCCAAGTTATTTCTTTTAATGAATTCACAATGCCTTCAAAAATTATTCTTTAATACAATACTAATTAAGAAGATGAGTCCTCCTATAACTAGTATGAGTAACTCCTGTACACAAGATACATATTAACATACTGTTCTTAAAACGTAGCCATGTTAGTTTATTCAATAGTTTAGTCATTTGCTTGCTATATCGTATCACTTTATTTGCATAGATTATTATAATATATGAATGCAGGGCTAGATCTGCCACTCGCCAAATTTGCCTATTGCAAATTATTAACAATTGGCGAATTTTATTTTAATTTGGCGAAATAATTTCATGCAGTAATTGCAATTTTGTTATGAAATAACTGGGGTTTTAAAATATTAAAGTTTAATAATAGATAATTTGGCAAACATTTCTGCTCACCCAGAGCTTACCCTGAATGTGGCACGTGACCTCACACGCACTGTGTTGTTTTGCAGACATCGGACATGGGGACGAACACAAACTGTGATCAGGTGATGATTCCTGTCGACACTGTCAACAATAGCAATGTCACGAAGCATGACATGATCAGCTACCAGGGTCCCGACGGTGTCATGAACAAACTTCCACCAAGCAACGGTCAGTGGGTTTACAGTCACAACAACTGTGTTACCTACATTACTGTAACACACGGCTGGAAAATAGTACTAACATTAACATAAACCACACATTACTGGAACATAGTACTAACATTAACATAAACCACACATTACTGGAACATAGTACTAACATAAACCACATATTACTGGAAAATAATATTAACATTAACCACACATTACTGGAACATAGTACTAACATTAACATAAGCCACACATTACTAGAAAATATTGCTTACATTAACAGAAACAACACATTTCTGGGCAATAGTACTAACATTAACATAAACCACACATTACTTGGAAATATTAACATTAGCATAAACTAATTCATTACTGGAAAATAGTATTAACATAAACCAATTAATTATTGAAAAATATTACTAACATTAACTTAAACCACATATTACTAGAACATAGTACTAACATTAACATAAACTATACATTACTGGGAAATATTGTTAACAGTAACATAAACCACACATGACTGGAAAATAGTACTAGCATTAACATTAACCATACACTACTGGAGAATATTACTAACACTTAACATTAACAGCACTGTATTGAATTTGTGTTTACTAATATTAACATATACCTTACTGGAAAATCATACTGGCATCATAATAACACATTATTGCCCATTTGGAAAATATAAGTATGATTAATGTAGACCACACTTTACTGGAAAATATTACACTAGCACTTGCAAAAACAACACATAACTGGATAATAATACTACCATTAATATAATATGCTAGAAAATATTACCAGCATACTTGTTTTTGTTGCCTAATCCAGAGTTGAAAACTAACATGAAAACCAATGTCGCCAGTAGGGCCAGTTGAAGAAAATCTTACTGGTCCTTTTCAAATTCAACTAGCCCTCCAATTATCACATTGAAATTAAACTCCAAAATCAAAACTAGAATGTTCTTTGTTGAATAATAATGTGCTCTCTATCTATAGTCCTATTTGCTTCAACAGGAAATTGATGAATTGACATGTAATTTCATAATTAATCAAATTAAAATTCATATAAAAAGATGTTAAATTTTAAACCCATACCAACTCAAATAACAAGTTTTGAAAACGAAATCCAGTAAAAATAAAAATGTTTTTGGTGGGTTTTTTTTTTTTTTTTTACAAATTACCATTAATTTATACAGATTACCATTAATTTATACAAATTAGATCTTATTTTTAAAACTGGGTTGAAGACAAAATGCTAGAACAACCAAGGTATGCAACTTGACTTGCAATGTCTCTGAAGTAAAACATAATGCAGTACAAAGAGACTAAAGGTAGAACTGTGCATGCTTTAGCAAACTAGTCTTGGAGTGACAGTCTTCTTTGTGGCAATGCAAGAGGGATGAAATAAACTATGGCTATGCAAGAGGTGGTGAAATCTCCAGTAAAAGATTTCCTTGGGAGTGGCTGTCCTATAGATGAGGCACTAGGTAGAGATCCATGGAATAATCCACTATTTTGCCAAATGCCCATCGGCCGTGATCATGTATTACGTTTTTGTTGTTCAAAATACCATGGATGTTCCATCAATTTTCTTAAAAGCTGTATCAGAAAAGAAGATTTAACCTATTCAGTTTGATGGTAATTTGTAAAAAAAATAATTTATTATTATTATTTAACCTGAACATTTTTCCCTTCCCAAAAATGTTTTTTGAGATGGCATGGGTTTCAAACTTAATAAAATTAATATTCTTTATTCATTATGAAGTTACATGCCAATTTATCAGCTCCCTTTTGATGCAAACGGACAATAGCTTAAAAATGAATCTATTTTCTGCCTCAGTAAAATGTAATAATGCATGTATGTGTGTGTTTGTGCACACACACATATACATTTAATTTAGATATTGTAAATACTACAGTAGTAGTCTACTAATAAAATAAATATTGAAAGAAAAATAAATCTATGAAAAAAACCTCCCAAACATTTTACCAAACTATAGGATGTACTTTGTTATCATATTACAAAGCATAAAAACATACTTATTTTTTATTACAGTAATATTTGGACTGTTATGTCATCATGTAAGTCTTGATATCAAGACTTTAGATTTGATATATTGTTATTTCATGCAAATCGCTTAAACTTAAAACAATACTGACAACGACAATCAATTAGCTTACCTTTGGAATAATCCCTATAGTAATGGAAAATTAGATTGTTGTTTTTATATGCATGCATGCATTCACATTGGTGTGAGTTAAAACTACAAGATAAGATTTTGATTTTGTCCCAGAATAATATAAGCCAATTAAATATGACTAATATTTACCATAGTTCATTGAATAACAATTGTCAAAACATAGGTCTACTGGATAATTGTGGCATATCCATTCCATTCCAATAAGCCGACGACTTTCAGATTCTAAAAATGCATGCATTATCTATTTTTAGAAAGACCCGACCCAAAACCACATAAGCTGAGTCTGGCTCTGTCAAAATATAGAGCATGTACTATGTATTCTACTGCTGTAGTTCGCACCACCACAGACGTGGTGTGTTTTGTCACATTCGATTCAGTTTCAGTGTGTTTCTTTTTTAACTGGTACTATACTCGCCAGACCCTAAAATTGTAGGTCGGCTAACAGACTACCTTTGTAAAGTCCTTAGCCAATAAAGGTTGCCATGGACAACCGGGCGACTGCTAATTTTCATCCCTGCTAATTAAAGTAATGAAGGAAGTTAAAGTAATATTTTCACTGTATTATTGTCCTAGTTGAAGATAATTTTACTTACTTATGTTGCTAGGTGTTGGACCACCAACTTGTGCAGGTAAAGGATTGGAAAATTGTCTTGTTTCTTGTCGTTGCTTCGTGTTTATATATTTGCAGAAATTGTTTGAGCTGTTTTGTACACATTTTGTTGATTTGATTGGTTGTTTGTACATCTGATTTCCTTCAGATCATGTTTTCATACGTCATAATTAATTTTTATTTTAAGTTTTGCTACTTTTTGTTTGTAGTGTTTATAGGTTTTGAAGCAGCTTTTAATGTTTTGATGTGTTTTTTGTTTGTCTGTCCACTGTTCCGTGTGTACATACATCTGTTTGATGTGTTTTTGGTTTGTCCGTCCACTGTTCCGTGTGTACATACATCTGTGTGTTCAGCAGAATATCCGGATTGTTTGCTTCTTGTAGTTTAGAAAATAGTTTACTTTTGTCAGTATATAGTGCTTAGTATTCTTGCAAAAATTCCAAGACATGAGTACGCTTAGACATAACTTCTTCTGTCTAAACTTGATCGCTGTGGAACTAATAATGTCATTGTCCAGACAGTAACCCAGATTTCAGTACCTGCGGAACTGATAATGTCATTGTCCAGACAGTAACCCAGATTTCAGTACCTCGGAACTGATAATGTCATTGTCCAGACAGTAACCCAGATTTCAGTACCTCGGAACTGATAATGTCATTGTCCAGACAGTAACCCAGATTTCAGTACCTCGGAACTGATAATGTCATTGTCCAGACAGTAACCCAGATTTCAGTACCTGTGGAACCGATAATGTCATTGTCCAGACAGTAACCCAGATTTCAGTACCTGTGGAACTGATAATGTCATTGTCCAGACAGTAACCCAGATTTCAGTACCTCGGAACTGATAATGTCATTGTCCAGACAGTAACCCAGATTTCAATACCTCGGAACTGATAATGTCATTGTCCAGACAGTAACCCAGATTTCAGTACCTCGGAACTGATAATGTCATTGTCCAGACAGTAACCCAGATTTCAGTACCTCGGAACTGATAATGTCATTGTCCAGACAGTAACCCAGATTTCAGTACACTAAACTGGTTACCTCTGCAGGGCTTTAGATTGCATCAGAGTCGAGGAGATAAACATTATGCCCCAAATAATGATGCCCAAATTAACTACAAACATGATGACCTCAAAATAGTTCACCTCAAAACCTCTGAAATGTTAAGTTTAATTAGATTAAAATCACTTTAAAGGTATTTCTGAATACTGACAACTCTCCAGCAGCTGTTAATGACAGTACTGAACTAAAACGACCTTCCTGCACTCAGAAAAGACAACAATCCCCCGTTGTGCCCAAATTAGTAAGATCTAAATCCCTGCTCTGTAAGTTTGTTGGGTTTCTTCACCCAACAGAATATCAGGGGATGGTTGACTAGTTGACTAATAGAAATTGCATGTGTGTGTACCTCTTAATTTTATTTTATTTAAAAAAAAAAAATTGTGCGGGGGGGGGGGGGTCTTTTTAAGTTGTGCTTCATATTATAGTATTGAAGTATTTTTGTGTGTATTTGAGTGTCTGTGTGGGGGTGTTTTTTGCTGGGTATGAGTTTGTTTTTGTTTCACCTTTATGAAGTAAGAAGATGAGATATAGGTATTACTTTTCTCACTGGTGACGACGGTCTAAATGTGAAGTAAAAATTAATTAATTAAACATTTTTAATTGACATATGTTTGTTTAGTGTAACCTTAAAGTTTTGCATTTAGCTCCATTTCTCATAAACTATAAGATCCAGATCAAAAAGACTTGTTTTATAGTTTTTCCTTGGGATTTTCATCACAATGAAAACAAGTAAAAATTAAAGTTTGGTGTTTAGAACCACTTCGCACAAACCATAAGTCCTAGATGAATATAACTTGGTTTGTATTTGCACGTATGGATGTTCATCACAATGTACATGTCAGATTTTAAATTTTAAATTTTAAATTTATTTTTATTTTGTTTACATAAATTGAGATGAACATCATATGGATGCAAGTATTAGTGATACTGAATAAGTTTATGGTATTCGAGATGTTTAATTCTGCGTAATTCCTGTTTTAAGAGATGGGTCATATTATTGTATTGGTGTGTGTATTTATCTTTCTTTTAAAGGGACATACCCTAGTTTTTAAACACTACAGCATATTTTTTACTATTAGAGCCGTTTATGATAACAGAAATCAGACATTACTTATATTATATTGTTTAGGTTATCCATTTCCCTACAATTGAAGTGTTTCTCGTTATCCGGGTGTTTCTATTACCACAAAATGCATTTTTCATATTTTAAAAAATGCACATTTGTCTGAGAAGTAACTGATATGGAGTTGCATTTTAGTCTATTTTTAAGGGTATTTCAACGTCACAGACTCTTGTTTCATTCTTTTACAGTTTGTAAATTAACAAAATTTTTATGGGTTGAAACTAGAATCTAGGTGAAAATGATGCCTTTGTCTTTAAAAACTATAGTCTGTCCCTTCGTGCTTCACATTGTACCTACATGTATGTGTTGATGTTTTTTTGTTTTTTTTAAGTCATGCTTCACATTTGTGTATCAGTGTTTTTTTTGTTGGTTTTCTTTTAAGTCATGCTTCACATTATTGTATCAGTGTACATATATTATTGAGTGTTTGTGGTTTTTGTCGTTGTTCATAATTCTTACTACATGTGAGATTTACCAGATAATTTATATCCAATAGCTGATGATTAATTAAATAAATAAATAGTGTGTTTTACTGGTATTGTTAAATAAAACAAACTTTAACTTTAATTTCTACTTCATGCTATAGGATGTCATTAAGATAACAAAAAACAAAAATACTGACAATGTAATTCGGGTTTCCACAAATTAAATCTTTCAGTTGTTTCTAGTATTTTTCATACCCAAGTCATTTTATACCTAATTTTCTTGTTCTTTATGGGGACTGCATTAGATTTTTTTTTAGCAGGTTTCCTCTGATGACTACATGTCCGAATTACCAAATGTTTGACATCCAATTGCTGACGATTAATTAATCAATGTGCTCCAGTGGTGTGGTTAAATAAAACAAACTTTATGGGTGTGGGATCTAACTCCATCAGTAGAGCACTTGTTTGAAATGCTAATGTTGTAAGATCAAACCACCTTGGTGGATACACTTTGAGTATAGTGTTCTTTATGGGTGTGGGATCTAACTCCATCAGTAGAGCACTTGTTTGAAATGCTAATGTTGTAAGATCAAACCACCTTGGTGGATACACTTTGAGTATAGTGTTCTTTATGGGTGTGGGATCTTAACTCCATCAGTAGAGCGCTTGTTTGAAATGCTAATGTTGTAAGATCAAACCACCTTGGTGGATACACTCTTTGAGTATAGTGTTCTTTATGGGTGTGGGATCTAACTCCATCAGTAGAGCGCTTGTTTGAAATGCTAATGTTGTAAGATCAAACCACCTTGGTGGATACACTCTTTGAGTATAGTGTTCTATATGAAGTAAATAAATATAATAAAAAAACTAATTTTACTTGATCCTAATGTATATTGATTTACATTTAGTACACAGAATAATGTTGCTTAACATAAATTTGGGTTAAAATAGGGTTATAATGTACAGATAATTATTTCTACATGAAATACATCTGTTGTCCTTATGTTGAATGTTGTGTATTTGATTCTTGAAGTAAGTGACTGTTGATACTAATATGTTCTTCTACCGACTACTTCCTAGGCTGAATGTAGCTTGGCCTGCACTCGGTGTATGCATGTGTGTCAATATATAATACATTAACTACATAATTGTCTTTAATTCTATTTTATCTTCAGTGAAATTAAATTATTATTATTACTACATGTATCCTGTATTGGTTAGTAAAATATATAAATCAGCATTAGTCTGTTGCTTAAGTAATAATGCAGTACCACATGTGCTTATAACTCAGCATATTGTATTTTGTCAAAACTAAAACATCTGTATATTGTTTCTTGGAATTTAATTTTTTTAAATTATTATTATTATTATTGAATACTGTAATAATTATATTTATTGACAAAAATAAACATCATAGCAGTATTGTATATTTTCCAGAACTAAATTTTAATATTGCATCTTTTAGTAAAAATAACATGGTATTATATTTCAGGACAAAACAAATTAATTAATATTTTATGAAAATAATTTAGTAGTTATATCTATATGCAAAATAATGTAATATTGTATTTATTGTCAAAATGAGTACGTGATTGTGTACTTCATTTTTATTGAATATATCGAGCAAAATTTAGTACAGTTTAATAATTAAAAATAATTCTAATGCTATTTAGAACTAGTGGTTAATGTATATAGTGTTATGGAATAGTTTGATATAAATAAAACAGTTTAATACAGTATGTGTATTTTCATAGTTCAGTATTACTTTCATCTATTTTTTAAAAATAAAGTAAGGACATTAAAGAGGACTATATATATATATATATATATATATATATATATATATTAAGTGTAAAATCTAGTGAATTTGAATGTGAAAGCTGCCAGAAAATGCTGCACATGTAGGACATTTTGAACTGTTATGTTACCAGTTAAGTACATTGTAAATGAATTGGGAATAGACAGAATCAGACTTAGTGCAACTGGCTTAAGCGTACTATTGATGTTTGTTGATTTTTGTTTATAATTCGTCAAACTGATATTTGATTGGCCTTCGCAGGACGAAAGAACCATATTTGGGACATGACTTTAAATCAGCTAAACTACTCGGGTAAGTGTGAGAGTGTGGCGGCCAGGCTGTCCTCACAAGAAGCATGAACATTCATGTAGTTTTCATGGGTTTTCACTTCGTAGCAAGTTTTATTTACTTTCAACAAACGTCATGCAAACCCGTCTGCCTGCCTGCCTTTTGAAGTAGTCTCATTATTTCTTATTATTTACCCTTTAATGTTACCAGTTAGGCATCCATGTGCTGCATGCAATCATGTTTACAAAAACAATTTTGTCTTTTGTGTTGATTTTCTTTAAACTGTTAAAACACATTTACACTAATAAATAAAACAACAGTTACCTCAACATTTACTCTAATTAAAAAAAAAAAAACCCAATCTTAAAGGTGATTTTTAATTTTTTTTTTTTTTTGGGGGGGGGGGGGGGGGGCCTTTCCCACACATTTATCATTGTAATGTTATTCCAAAACCATGAAAATCAGTTTTATATGAAACAGGAATAATTTATCACATTCTTGACTGTAAGTTTCCATTTGGTTAGTTGTTACAGTCACATTATGTATTAATTAAGTTTATTCTATGTGCAGATTGCTTTTTAGTGTCAGGTTACTAAATATGGTTCTTTTTTGTCCAGTAATGCAGTGTTTGTTTTGCCCACGCAATACCATCTGTAATTGGTCAGCTTATAATTTACTACATTCCATATCACCTCACTATTATACCACTATTAATTTATGCAATATAATTGTACGGTTCATATAATATTGTACTGTGCCTGTTTTTTCTTACATTCGTGTAACTACATGTGTATATACATTTACAATGTTCAATGTATTTAAGACAAATCAGGCTTTGTAAATTTGTTTCACAATATTTTACTATTAATGCAGTATCACTATTGATACAGTATCTCACTTCATACAGTATAGCACTAGCCATGCAATTTCTCACTATTCGTGCAGTATCTCACTTCATACAGTATAGCACTAGCCATGAAATTTCTCACTATTTGTGCAGTATCTCACTTCATACAGTATAGCACTAGCCATGAAATTTTTCACTATTCGTGCAGTATCTTACTTCATACAATAGCTCACTATTCATGCAGTATGTCACTATTCATGCAGTATGTCACTATTCATGCAGTATCTCTCTACTCATACAGTATCACTATTGATACAGTATCTCACTTCATACAGTATAGCACTAACCATGCAATATTTCACTATTCGTGCAGTATCTTACTTCATACAGTAGCTCACTATTCATGCAGTATGTCACTACTCATACAGTATCTCTCTACTCATACAGTATCTTTCTATTCATACAGTATCTCTATTCATACAGTATCTCACAGTTCATACGGTATCACTATTCATACAGTATCACTATTCATACAGTATCTCTATTCATACAGTATCTCACAGTTCATACGGTATCACTATTCATACAGTATCTCTATTCATACAGTATCTCACAGTTCATACGGTATCACTATTCATACAGTATCTCTATTCATACAGTATCTCTGTCCATACAGTATCTCTCTATTCATACAGTATCACTATTCATACAGTATCTCTGTCCATACAGTATCTCTCTATTCATACAGTATCACTATTCATACAGTATCTCTGTCCATACAGTATCTCTCTATTCATACAGTATCTCTATTCATACAGTATCTCTGTCCATACAGTATCTCTCTATTCATACAGTATCACTATTCATACAGTATCTCTATTCATACAGTATCTCTGTCCATACAGTATCTCTCTATTCATACAGTATCTCTCTATTCATACAGTATCAATGTTCATACAGTATCACTATTCATACAGTATTGCTATTCATACAGTATCACTATTCATACAGTATCTCTCTATTCATACAGTATCACTATTCATACAGTATCACTATTCATACAGTATCTCTCTATTCATACAGTATCTCTCTATTCATACAGTATCTCTCTATTCATACAGTATTGCTATTCATACAGTATTGCTATTCATACAGTATTGCTATTCATACAGTATTGCTATTCATACAGTATCACTTCATACAGTATTGCTATTCATACAGTATTGCTATTCATACAGTATCACTATTCATACAGTATTACTATTCATACAGTATTACTATTCATACAGCATCTCACTATTCATACAATATCTCACAGTTCATACAGTATCAATGTTCATACAGTATCACTATTCATACAGTATCTCACTATTCATACAATATCTCACAGTTCATACAGTATCAATGTTCATACAGTATCACTATTCATACAGTATCTCTCTATTCATACAGTATCACTATTCATACAGTATCACTATTCATACAGTATCACTATTCATACAGTATCTCTCTATTCATACAGTATCACTATTCATACAGTATTGCTATTCATACAGTATCTCACAGTTCATACAGTATCACTATTCATACAGTATCACTATTCATACAGTATCGCTATCCATACAGTATCGCTATTCATACAGTATTGCTATTCATACAATATCGCTATTCATACAGTATTGCTATTCATACAGTATTACTATTCATGCAGCATCTCACTATTTATACAGTATCACTATTCATACAGTATCTCAGTTCATACAGTATCACTATTCATACAGCATCTCACTATTTATACAGTATCACTATTCATACAGTATTGCTATTCATACAGTATTACTAATCATACAGCATCTCACTATTTATACAGTATCACTATTCATACAGTATCTCAGTTCATACAGTATCACTATTCATACAGCATCTCACTATTTATACAGTATCACTATTCATACAGTATCTCAGTTCATACAGTATCACTATTCATACAGCATCTCACTATTTATACAGTATCTCACAGTTCATACAGTATTGCACTATTCATACAATATCTCACTATTTATACAGTATCTCACTATTCATACAGCATCTCACTATTTATACAGTATCTCACAGTTCATACAGTATTGCACTATTCATACAATATCTCACTATTTATACAGTATCTCACTATTCATACATCTCACTATTTATACAGTATCTCACTATTTATACAATATCTCACTATTCATACAGCATCTCACTATTTATACAGTATCTCACAGTTCATACAGCATCTCACTATTTATACAGTATCTCACAGTTCATACAGTATTGCACTATTCATACAATATCTCACTATTTATACAGTATCTCACTATTCATACATCTCACTATTCATACAATATCTCACTATTTATACAGTATCTCACTATTCATACAGCATCTCACTATTTATACAGTATCTCACAGTTCATACAGTATTGCACTATTCATACAATATCTCACTATTTGTACAGTATCTCACTATTCATACATCTCACTATTTATACAGTATCTCACAGTTCATACAGTATTGCACTATTCATACAATATCACTATTTATACAGTATCTCACAGTTCATACAGTATTGCACTATTCATACAATATCTCACTATTTATACAGTATCTCACTATTCATACATCTCACTATTTATACAGTATCTCACAGTTCATACAGTATTGCACTATTCATACAATATCACTATTTATACAGTATCTCACAGTTCATACAGTATTGCACTATTTATACAGTATCTCACTATTCATACAACATGGTATCAACATTGGTGTAGGACTATCTTTGTTGTGTTCATGTATTATTTCCTGATGCAGTGTTGCTTCATGGTTTACGTTATTTCACTGTGTTGTTATTGTTATTACTAAATTTTAATTATCTATTACTGTTGACACATTGTGTTCACTCTGCATGTATTATTATGTCGGTGATCATGCAGTATTATTTCACTCTTCATACTGTATTGTATTCTTCATTGTTGTTGTCATGTGTGAAGCCTTTATAACATGCCAATTAGGGAATATGTTAAAATTAAATATTATTATTATGAAGTAAACCAAACTGATCCTCATCTTGATGTATAACAATAGGGGGTTTCTTCTTGTATTTCATGTTCTGTTAGGTCAGTATATATATGACATTTTTTACACTGTATATCCATTAATTTCAATTCATATGTTCTATTAATATAATTGTCTAATACATGTACATTTTGTATAAACTAAATTGAAATTACTGGATATGTTATGTCATAGATATTGTAGTGTAGTAGAACATTTGAAATTTATGAATATGTTATGTGTTACTGGTACTGAAAATCTAGATGACATAATATAATGCAGCAATTTCCTCAATGCATCTACATAAAACACCATTGAAGGTGGATAGATCAAACAAACTGAAATGTTTAAAAAGAAAGGCATATATCGAAACTCTTAAAAACAAGTAACTACTGCTTTTCATGAATTACCATCATAGTCTACATGACTGTTATGTTATTTACCCCTCAGTGGACACAACAACAGTTGAAGGGAAATAACTCTTGTATATCTAGTATCCCCAGGTAAGCTTGTGACTCCCAATAGCAGACCTCGCCATGTTAAAAAATAAAAACCTTCAGATTATGGGTATCTTTTATAACATTACCATATTAACACACTATAAATTCACCTGTTAAGGGGAGCTAAAAATTACTCTCCTTGAATTAGTTTCTGGGGAGCGCTGGGGAGTGGGAGTGATATAGCTCCCTTTAAATGGCGAGGTTTGGAATAGGTGTCTTGGTTTCATTCCTCGTTAATCTTTGTTCATATCTTTCACTTTTCATGCAAATCTTGGGCCTTTTTTAGTGCTTTCATTTTTTGTACTACATGTCCTGTAGAGTTTAATATTTTAAAAAGCAAGATATACAGTACATGCAACTAAGTGCTAAAATACTGTCAATCCTTGAATAGATGCCTAGACTTCGGTTTTAAAACAATAAATTATTAATATTATTACTTGTTTTTCTGCTGTTTTGAGACCCAGCTTCTATTCAAGGCAGATCTTTAATTAAAGAGGCTTCTATTTTTTACATGCAAAATTTCCAACTTTCCTTCCATTCATTATCAGCTGCCAAATAGTTACCCCTGTGCGTGACTAAGGACTATTAAATAATTAAAATTTGTCATTAATTAGTAATCACTTCTCGTGTATATTTGACTCCATGTTGATTTTTTTTTATTGAACAGAATTACATGTGTAAGTAATGTTCATGTTCCCATTGTGTATGGGGATGGATTATGATGAATCTGTCAATCTGTCCATAACCTTCTTGCCTGGCATACTATTATTTAAAAGCAAATACATTGTAAGGAATTAAGTTACATTAATGCAGGAGTTGCAAACACAAATTTTCTTTAATTATAGATTTTGGTGCAAAGCTATTACAAATGTTTTTTTGTTTTTTATAATTTTTGGTCCAAGGACATTTCCATAAATCATCTTCGAATGCTCAGATAGGGATCCCAGCAGTAGCTCAAAACATGCTGCTGTGAGCTGTAGGTTCCTCAAATAGTTTCTCCTTCAGAGGCTTATCTTCGAATGCTCAGATAGGGATCCCAGCAGTAGCTCAAAACATGCTGCTGTGAGCTGTAGGTTCCCCAAATAGTTTCTCCTTCAGAGGCTCATCTTCGAATGCTCAGATAGGGATCCCAGCAGTCAAAACATGCTGCTGTGAGCTGTAGGTTCCCCAAATAGTTTCTCCTTCAGAGGCTCATCTTCGAATGCTCAGATAGGGATCCCAGCAGTAGCTCAAAATATGCTGCTGTGAGCTGTAGGTTCCCCAAATAGTTTCTCCTTCAGAGACTCATCTGAAGGCCAGATTGCTTTCCTCTAGTCCTGCTAGTAGGGATAATGCTGCAGGAAATGATTGCCTCATGGGGACTGTGCTACAATGATGTGTTCCAGTTTTTCTCACTGTAGTCCTGGTAGTGGGGACTATGTTGCAGGAAATGATCAATATGTGGTACTTGAGTTTACAGTAGCCTGTTCTCAGCTGTGTCACCATCACCTGGTCTTCTCTTGAAAGACTGTAGTTGGAGCCATCACGTCTTGTATGTGCACTTTACAGTTGCTTTCATATCCTTGAATGTGATCTGTGGCTCATCTTGGACCAGTTTTTCTCCTCCTTTTGGTAACATATTTGTGTATATCTAGTATAATATTATGTAATAACAAAACACAGCTAATTCATTGGTATCATCCCTCTTTTGGTTGGATGTGAATGTTCAAATTGTTCTTGTTTCTCTACAGTCCACTACACTGTTTGATTATTGTCTTGTGACAGTTTCTTTTTGGTAACATAATTAATTATGTGTTTTTTTTGTTCAGCATTTTAGAACACTCCATTATATTATGATGGTTTATTTAATGTTTCTAAGAGAGAGTATTAATTAGTGTTGATGCTTCTTGTGGTTAGTGTCTGTTAAAAGACTATTTGTGCCTGACATACATTTTGGCTTTTTACATGTCTGAAAGAAATTTGTGACTTTATATATGAATATATGAAAAAAATCCCAATAGTACTGAAAAGCAGACCCCAACAAAAGACTAAAATAAATTATGTAGATTCTTTTTATTATTTGTTCGTTACAAATAAAAGTCCCAACATTTGTTTTGCAGCAAGTATTGTTTTTTTTTTGTTATTACAGTTTATTCAAATTGAAGATTTATGATTATAAAAAGTGGCGTATTCACATTCACGGTTTAAAACAGTTATTGTTGTTTCATTGTTGGTGTAATTATTAATTTTGCACTGTCTGCAGATTTGTTGAACAAGTAGAACCATCAACAGTGAAACATTCTGCAATTATTCCAGTATGCTATTTTCTTTAAAAATCATTATCGATATTTACATATTATTTATTTTACAATTTTGTTTTTAATTCACAAAAATATGTAAAGTATTCCCTTTAAAATAAAGGCTTCTACAGTAAACATTATTAAAAAGGAAATAAGCCACATTGCTGGAAGTAGGTGGATTGTACCAGGTGGAAGTCTGTTGCCTAATGTTAATTTATTTTTTCGTGCTTGCAAAAACTTTGTACGTAACAAACATACTAACCTTTGATATTTGTACATGTCACAGCTCATTTAGTTGTTGTTCATTCATAATTACTGACCTTTATGTTTGCTTATTTATTTTTATATGTTCATCTTCATTTGACACCTACTGTAATAGTTGTGTTTATCATGAGTATCATTAAACATTCATTCATTCTTTCATCCATTTAATATCCAGATGAAAATGATACACTCCAACTAACATGTTATTGTATTACTGAAAATAGATGATGGCAATTTTGACCTTCTCTTAATATAAGACAATGAATTATGTTCTTACGATGTCATCATTCCCGCAAAAAAAATAAAATGTGAATTTCTCATTTTCCTGTTTTATGTATAACTGGCTTGTGGTTATAAAACTACTAAGTCTAGACTCAAGACTAGTAATGTCTTGAGACTTTAACGTGATGGCAACACACACAAATTACATGTGTGTGTCATTATTTTGAAAAGTTGAAAAGTTGAAACTGTTTCCCTTCTCCCTGTTATTTGTGAATGTGGTAAAGATACTCCGTGTCATATGTATACTACCAACTGGAGTCATGAAACTACGCTTGATATAATAGTCAATTACAGATACAAGTTTCAAATAAAAACAGATTATAATTTTTTTACAGATGTGCTCAAAGATGCATGTGGCCACTAAGTAATTTTGGTTAAAATTTAAAGTAATTCTGAGACAGCAACGTTTTACTTTTGGTCGATTTGGCATGGACTGGAGTATATTCTAGACATTCATAATTTGTAGTCCTCTTCCAATAATTTCATTATTTTTACAGAATGATATGGAGCACATTCTACAAATTGTGAATTTCTAGTCCTCTATAAATAAGTTTTATTATTTTTACAGGAAAACAAGGAATACCATCAGTGAAATTGTATATTTGTTGTCCACTTCCAATTTTATAGTATTATTTTCACAGGATGATATGGAGTACTTTCTATGAAAGTTGTAAATGTCTGGTCAACTTGCAATAAATGTTTATTTTGATGTTTTCAGGGCGATATGGAGTACTTCCAACGACGGCTATCAAAGTCCAGTCGTCCTATACCACCGATGACCTGAAGAGTGTTGTGACTCACTCCACCGACAGCGAACAAAAGATTGTGTCCCGTGGTGTGAGCACAGACTTCTAGATCACGCTGAAGTGTTAACCACGTGGGTTTGGTGATCACTGAATGAATCTTCATTCACGTGATGCTAACCAGGGATGTTTGGCATAATTCTAGACGGTATATTCGCATGACCATGTGTACGATATGACAAGGACAACATGTGGGCATGATCATGTGACACACAAGACAATCTGCAAACTCAGTGATTTTAACTATGTGTATCAGTACGCGAAAATGTTGGCTTGCGATCTGTGAACTGTTACTGTCTGTAACTAATAGTATGTGTAATATAGGCTTTATCGAGGTCATTGTTGTCCAGCGAAAGACAAGGCTAACAAATAGCAAACGTTAGCTATTACGTATGTATACATGTTCTGTCATACAGATATTGTCTGTTTAATGGCAGGTTGTAATTTATTCTACTTTGATTAGTCGAATCATAATGTGATAATCGTACTCTGGTGTAACTGTCAGTATAATCATCTGTCATTAGTTATTTATTGCTGCTTGATGTTAAACAGTGTGTAGAGGAAAAAGAAACGGTTAAATTTGTGTTAACATTATCAACATATTACCGTTAGCTTTCATAATAGAATGATGATATTATTTGGTCATAATAACAAGCAGATTTAATTGTAGGATAATATATTATGATGCTAGACCCGTCAGAACAGTCGATGTGATCATCATTTTTGAAAGTCAGACGCTGTTTGAGAAAAGTAGGTGGCTGTGTCTACCGAGTGCATTGAAGTGTAAAATGTTTTTTGCATGGAAAGTAGACATCTATATTTGCTGAACACACTGAGGTGTATAATTGTAAGCTTGAATAGTAGGCTGCAGTGAAGACAGAAGTAGCCACCGAAAATGGCCGCCTACCACTTACTAATGAACATCAACAGAATCGGATGAACAGTGCAAGGTCAGTAGCAGAAGATAATGAGATGACTTTCCACATTTTGACTTGATCTCTGACAGTAGCGCAGGTCACAAAATCCGGCCAGTCTTTTCTCATTTAGTAACAGACTTGGATCTCTCTTATACAGAAACAAAACGAAGGTCATTTACAAGTAGATGTCTTCAGACTCTTTTTTTTTTTTTTTTTGCTTGCAACTAAAATGACATTTTTACTTGATCTCTGACAGTAGCGCAGGTCACAAAATCCGGCCAGTCTTTTCTCATTTAGTAACAGACTTGGATCTCTCTTATACAGAAACAAAACGAAGGTCATTTACAAGTAGATGTCTTCAGACTCTTTTTTTTTTTTTTTTTTGCTTGCAACTAAAATGACTAAATGTTTCTGTGTGCCTAAATATTACTATCCTTTATTGTGAATACGCATGTCACCACTCTTACCCTTCCTTCCCTACCATCCTTTCCTTCTTCCCCTCTACCCCTGTATTAATCCTCTGATGAACTAGCCATTTGAACTTTGCTGTAGATTACTAAACTTACATGTACTACTCAGCCTAGTAGTAGTACTAGTGTATAAATAAAAAATTTGACCATTTTGGTTCCCAACATATAGAAAATTATTGTCAGTAATTATTATAATCTGTGGACACTGGGAAATGTTTCTGTAGGAATTTTTTGTTTTGTTAATGCCTGGAAGCCATGCCTGAAGTAACTGATAAGGTATTCAGACAAAACTCTGGGTGACTATCGCATGGTTTGAAATAATGCAACTGAATGTTTTGAATGTTTATTGTGTCCATTGCACACTTCCTTTTCCTTGTTTTTGTTGCCAAGTTACAATTTATTGAAATCAAATTTTGTCTTCAAATATGCATTTTAATACATCTGGGACACAAGAATTGTGATGTTATGACCAACCGTTTAATACCTCATACCAGGCTTTTGATGACCTTCAGAATGCTCTGTAGGTTTTTATCATTGTTCCACTCACTGTACATTTCATCTACAGACAATTCGTCCATATACAGTTTGTCTATCCACATCGTATATTTTGTCCACTTAATTACTGTAGATATTTTTCCCAAGGATATAAACATTTGTTTTAACATTAAAGCTGTTGATATGTGGAATACCACATTAAACCAAATAAAACTACTATTAAAAATGGTCATGTGTCCATTATTGTATATTTCGTTTACTTGGGCTCACACATTAGTTTCATAGATATAATCTAACTGAATTGTCCAAAGGTGATTTTTAGGATTGGACAAATATTTGGTGGATGAAATGTACAGTGGATGAATCATTCTTAGCACAGGCATGACTGTTGGGCATTAACAAAAAATACCTGCATAAGACATTTACAAGATTATTTCAAGTAGAATTTTATGTTACACTGAAGTTAAAACAATGTCTGAGGTAAATGTTTTCTATTTGACATTCCAGCTGTTGTTAATGTGAATTTTTGTGGACTGTCTGATAGCTAGTTTCCAGATTTATAATTTTTACCGTTATCATCAGTCTAAAGTGGACTTTCCACTAAGATCATCATCTGTTTAATGCATGCTCATCTCATGTTAATGATATAGTCAGTAGATAAATGCTTTTGTCACAGCTTTCAAGTTTTGTGAAGTGAGTAATTTCCATAATGTTAGGGGCAAAATCTTCAAACATGGTAGGCTATTACTCCTGGAGTCCATACCATAATTAGGTAACAGTAACCTATATTTTCACGATCCACTCAACATTCTACCTGTATACAGCAACAGCATCAAACCTATGGATATTTCATTTAATAAAAGTTATTTTCATAAACTATTTTATCCGTTCACCAGTGTTCAGGCAAAAACGTGCGTGTATCATGTGCTTGGATGCTGGTTGTTCTAGAACTTTACAGTTTTCACAGCTGGGTCATTTAATATCTATTCACACACACCCTCCAAATACAAAACATCTGACATTATGTTCAGTTATTGCTTGTATTGCAACCATATGCAGACTCCCACTCAAAAGTAATGTCTGCTGTTTACCAAACAGCAACATTTACACCATAAAAGCTACATTGGTTGATTCATGGAATGATAATCTTTCTATCAATGCCGCTTAATGTCTCCCATGGAACAATGTTTAAGGCACATTTACAGAAAACTTGTGGAACTTTGTTTCATTAAGCATGTTACTAAGCTCTGCCACACTTGTCACTAGTTCATATTGTGGTCACTAGTTTGTAGCCGATGATTAATTAATGTGCTCTAGTGGTGGTGTTAAACAAAACAAACTGTTTTCATGATATTAATGTAAAATGGTGACCCTTTAATTTAAATGCAGCATACATTGTATTCATTACAGTGGATATCTGCTTTGAAATTTAACACCCTTGGTATATCATTATCAGTGTTTTTCGGTACTGTAAGTATTGTATATCAAGAATAAAAATGTATTATATACGAGCCTCTGGTGAGCATAATACATTATTTTTATTCCTGATGTATCATGTACATTTGTGTTCCTTATTCCAAGCAATCCTATGTTATCTAATTCCAGAAATTGTTTTCCTTTCATCAAACACTTTATTCAGAACTCATATGTTACTAGTTGAAGGCTTGTCATGTTGGCTGCAAATCTGAGCTCTGTCATAAGGGAGGTAACTGATTATGGTTGATTTGATGTGGACTGACCCTGCTGTAGTAACATGTCTTTGTATATCATAGAATATCTATTTATAAAGTATTGCTATTACAAATTAATGTGAAGTGAAAACATGCTGCTGGTTATGTCTCTAACATAAAGACTGGCCCTATAGCATCATTGTTTATGAACTTCATTTACTTTTTCCGTTTGATTTGTGACACTCCACAGAATACACAGTGAAACCCAACCTTCAAAGACAGCTATCGTCTAACCTGAATACTAACCTGAGTAATGCTATGTTTGATGACATCCACATATAGTTCAAGTACAGCTTTTCTGGACACAAACTGAACTAACCGGAGCCTTATCCAGAATATATGTCAGTATTGTCATTTAATTAATGTTTATCTTGTATATGGAAAATGGGGCCACTTTAATCTATTTTAGACATATATATTTGAAATTGCATTTTAGTAATGTTATTTATCATTTAACATGTTTATAGTACTCAAGTAAAAGAAATGCTGTATTGAATCAAGTCCTCAGGGACCTATATTTTAAATGTCTTTGTAAGTTGGACATTCAGCAATAGTTCTGTGTTTAATTTATTAATGTTGAGGAATTTTCTCACGTCTGACTAAATGTAATAATCTGTATAGTTTGACATTCTGCTGTATGATTATCAGGTTATATTTAAATTTGGATAGACCATCGATAGGAGTTTTCAGTTTGCATTTGTGCTAGTCTTGGTTGAATAGCCACAAACAATATTGATGCTTTGTCACCATAATGGGGGAGAAGGGGAGGGATGATTTTCGTGAGAGTGATTCTTGTGAATTAAAATTTATATACAACACCTATATGTATCTACTTGCTGATGCCAGTCATAGGCAAGGAATTCTCTCGCAGACATTGAAATACACACTTGAGTGTACAAATAACCACATGTGCCATATTCTTGTACCAAATGTATCAGAGTGTAGTTGTGTCGATGCTTTAAGGAGTAGTCTTAGGCAGCGATCGTCTATCTCACCATAAGGCTGAGGTATTGTGTTAAATGTGATCTCGGCTCAGCTATAATCAAATTCTTGTTTCATCCTTTAATAGATTATGACAAACATGTCAAGCGCTTGAATATAATTATATATATTCTCTCCACATTGAAATTTATAAGTGTTGTAAAATTATACTTTCTTTCTTTTATGGGGAACATTATTGAAAATGTTTTTAGGAGATAAAGCATACAATCTGATTTGTTGTCAGTATCTTACAATCAGGGGCTAACTGCATTTTGTGAAGGGGAGGGGATATGATATGTCTGAAAATTTCATTAAAATATGAACAAAGGACTGTTGGTAGGATGTAGTTTTCATTCAATGGAGTCTTCTAAATCCTCCTCTCACTATTGAAATACTTTAATGATATCTTGCAATATAATTTTTGTGTGTATTTGACAAAACACTAGTAATAATCATGACCAAATATGAACAATGCTGTTGTCAAAGTAGCATCAGACTACTACATACAGACTGTTGGGTTTCACACCAGAATGAAAAGCAACAACATCTTGGGTGTGTTACAGGCATTAGTAATGTTCATTTATCAAGTACTGCTTTAATGAGCTTTATTCGTGTAATAGTTTAATAAATACTTGTATCTTATATCATATTCATATTAATATTTAATAAACATCTGTATGTTATATGTAATATTTAACAACTACATGTGTTATATTTGTTCATGCACCTGTGCTGTCTTAAATAAGTACTTCGTTTCGTAAGTATGCTATCTTCATGGTGCTTATCTCTGTTGTTTTGTCAACTAGCTACATAATATAGAACATTTATTTGTACAGGACAAAGATTTTTTGTGGGGTTTTAGATTATATATTGTGATTCCTTATGATCATGTATGATTTATTTGTCAGCGTTAATCGTATCTGACTAGCTAACATCACATTTAGGATGAAAGGAATAGGATATTGAAGAAGATGGCACTGAAATTGTTTTTAATATCGGACATCATCATTGGTGGTGTTGAGAATATTTTGTGAAAATAAATTATTGGCGTTTTAATAAATAAATATAAATGGTTAACACTAAATCAGATGGAATTGTTAGTTGTGGTTTTGTGTTGTACGATGTGTACTAC
Source organism: Gigantopelta aegis (assembly GCF_016097555.1). Classification (NCBI taxonomy): domain Eukaryota; kingdom Metazoa; phylum Mollusca; class Gastropoda; order Neomphalida; family Peltospiridae; genus Gigantopelta; species Gigantopelta aegis. The sequence goes on along the minus strand of NC_054702.1, from coordinate 3,978,959 downwards.
AAAAATCTATCATGTTTGGCTGTAAGCTTTGCTTCTTGCACATTTTACAGTAATGGTTTGATAACTGCCAGTTAACGGTTACACCAGTATTTTCTTTTGTTCTTCACACTATTACTTTTGCTCCAGTGTATGTAATAATGTGATATTTTATGATTAAGAACATTTTAATTTTTTAATGTTTCTGTTTTTAGAAAGAAGCTGGATTCAAAACGTGGACGATTTAGTTGACTGTATGGGTGTATTAAATACATTGTATTTTTACAGCTTTTGTGAATAAAATTCTTGATTTCATTTTATGACATGTGTTGGTATTATTAATGCCATTTGATTCAAGCCTAGTAAAGCGTGTATTGTAAAAGGTGAAAATGATGAATTTAGAGATCTATGAAATTTTACGTTAGTGTCACTCAAAACTTGTTCATGTCCATGACTGATGAAAAGCTCAAAATGGCCCTTCTACTTTACACGATCGGTAGTTTTCTCCATCTCATATACAGTATCATCTCTGGATGTGGTTTTCAAATCATAACTTTGTAGAGATTTGTAACGTGACAAAACTGTAATTTGTTGTCGCGGCCATATCTCTGCACAATGCAGAATGGAATGGGCATTTGGCAAAATAGTAATTGATTCCACGAATCTAGTGCCTTGTCTATGGGAGGACATCCACACCCAAGGCATTTACCATTGACCCCCAATAGCCGATGTATTTTTCGTGCTGGGGTGTCTTTTAAACATTCACTCATTCATTTCACGCCCAAGATCTTTTACTGGAGGTTTCATCCGTCTTGTACTGCCACTCCTAGACAAGGCAGGGACAAAATTGTAAATTAAAGTTTCGTCTTGTGTGACGATGAGAACCTCCATAGTTACCAGAAACAAGAGCACTACTACGACTATATCCCACTGCCATAAGTGATGACAATACTGTCCATCTTCAATTAAAAAGTTTGCTATTATATATTGCATTTTATAATGAAGCTTTCATAAATTTTTGTATGATCGGAACAATAAAGCAGTTTTGTTCAAAACCGTTTCTCAGCACAAGAGAGTCAAAAGGAAGTTTTAACAAAGTACATGTAACTCTAAATTCCTATCGGTTGTTGTGTCTTTCGAGGACTACCACTGTTCTGTTCCACACATAAACAAGACCAATAATGACAAGTAAACTAATAATAAAAAAGAGATCTATATATTTTTTACGAAACAAAACTAGTAGATATACAATAAAGTTTTAGTATTTATAGATGTGCGTTCACTTTTATAATGTGCTACATGATTCAGTATCAAACAGCAAAACCTTTATTTTATATAAACTTGTGATGTGGTTTAAAGCAAAAAAATTAGGATAAAGGTATATTGTTTTACATCAAAGAGAAACTTCCATTAAAAACAAAAATTGTAGAAATTGTTTTTGTCAGTGGTTTAGCATGGAGTCTGTCAGATGAGATGAACAGAATGAATCCACCATTCACTCTGAGATGACAACAGCCTATCACTAGACGGAGCGACCAGTCTTACCTATAACAAATCACCGGGTTTCTTACAATGATACTTTCAATTCTAACGTCCCCGCTCAGTTATATTGTACTGTGATGTAAGATGGTGAGAGGTAATTTACGTTAAGACGGGTAAATGCTCGTAGTCGTTGTAGCTATCTTGTGATGCAGTACGCTCTTCAATTTCCCGACGTGAATTATTATCACTGCTTTCTGATGCAGTTTCTGGTTCTGCAGACTCCCGACGTGAATTACTATCACTGCTTTCTCGTTCTACAGCTTCCCGACGTGAATTATCACTGCTTTCTCGTTCTACAGCTTCCCGACGTGAATTATTATCAATGCTTTCTCGTTCTACAGCTTCCTCTGATTCAATTTCTATTTGGTCTTCACTGTCTGGACGTGAATCATGAGTTTCTTCTGGTGCAGTTTCGGTTTGTTCTTCAGCAGCTGGACTTGCAGTAGGTTCTGGTGTACTCTCTGTTTGTTCTTCAACTTCCTGTACATCGGTGTCGGCTTCTATCTCCACTTCCTCTTCGTCCTCGTCCTGCTCGGTCCTGTCCGACCAGGGTTGTTGTGCACACAGTACTCTGTCGTAGTTAACATAGTGATTGTGAAATTGTCCTTCTGCCAGACATGAGGCGAAGCGCACGTCACACTCACACGTTGTCCTCGCACACGGACTGCTCTCCATGGAATCTGAAACAGACGTTGATATAATTTTAGTTTTCTTGTCCTGAGTATATGCTCTAGTGGTGTCATTAAACAAAACAAACTTAAAATATGTCCTGAATATCAAGGGAATTACTTCTGGCACTGGTGAACAACAAAACCATTAACATATTCAAGGTCGTATTTGTTACATAGATTTATCTTTCCTTACTGTAAATGGAATGACTGGCATTGATTTGTTAGGTTTTTTTTTTTTTTTACCAACAGGTGCGTGTGCAGGAATGTCATACTCCACCGAAAAATACATTCTGAAAAAGAACATTCGCTTTCCAGGTAGAATCCCCACCCCGTGAATACGCGCCTGTAACAGATTTTGATGGCCTTATTTATGTTTTTCGTACTAGTTAATAACATTTAGATCCGTATATCGTTTTACTACTAGTAAGTTTTAGATGTAGTTTTCTTTTTGTCTTTTCCATGGTGCAATGTGACGATAATTTTCCTTTAATGGTAATTAATGGTGTTTGAAAGTTGAACGCTGAAATAGGTTCTTTTCATAGTGCGCATTACTTTATACAAGATATCAAACGGGAAGGTCTGTATTGGTGTGTCTGCAGCGTGCGTGTTCTTACCTGTACACTCGCACCTGCCTTGATGACAGTGTATATTGTAGCCCACCAACTGTGGATACATCCAGAAGCAGTCAACCAGACCGTAACAGTAATCGTGTCGCCAGCAGCACCTACATCACCTACGTAATAGCATTATGTTTCATACACGTAATAGCATTATGTTTCATACACGTAATAGCATTATGTTTCATACATATAGCATTAACATACATAATATCATTATGTTTCACACACATAATTAGTTTCACACATCATTATGGTTGATACATAATAGCATATGTTTTCATTATAGCATGATGCTTCATACACGTAATAGCACCATACTTGTGATTACGATTATAGATAGCTCTAACACGCATGTGATGCGATGTAGCACATATGTAACATATTTTTGAAACATGGAAATGGGATCACATCTCATACATGTCATATGATCATATCTGATATATGTAATAATGTATCAAATCAGTTCTAAAAATAAAGCCGTATTCGACTAATAAAACTTTTAAGAATGAAAATAGCATATTAAATATATTTTCGTGTTTTGAAAATTAATGTATCTGTGTTCAGTTCTAAGATCACTACCCATCTGACACCATCAGACAACCAAAGACACCAAGTGAAAACTGGTTTTATTTCTAACTACAGCAATATATAAAACAAGCAAAGAAAACAGTATGCAAATTAATGTGTGCTGACAAGGTTAGCCCTTCCTCCCTGGTGCCAACAATTAAACATAAACACTCTTATCTCAGCACTGAGAGAGACACGGGCTTGTTAATTACACACATCCGGACCAGTATCTCCCCTCCCAAGTAGAAACTATTTTATATGCCTTAATTTACCCCCTTGAAGTTGAACTACGAATTTAAAGTTAACCCTACATATTCTAACAATGATTAACCCCATATATCCTAACACCTCCACCAATAAAACGTAAACTCCTCTTCAGAAGTTAACGCCAATAAAATGTACCTTTATTTTTAAGTAAATTGGTACTCACCCTATAATCATTTTATAGAATTACACTTACTTATCCATTGTGTAATACATATCCAATTGAAAATATTGTTTATCACTGTTCATTATTTTCCTGTTCACATGCTAGACTGTCAAACATTTCAAATACTGGATAGTCAAGATTTTTCACATGCTAGACTGTCAAACATTTCACATACTGGATAGTTAACACTTTTCACATGCGGGATAGTCAACACTTTTCACAAATAGTAGATTCTTGATAGACTGTATGCATTTCCAACATCAGTTCCTTTCTTGTATTCTATGATGAACTCGTATGCTTGCAGGATCAGTGACCATCTTAACAAGCGCTGATTCTTCGCCTTCAAGTTGTTTAACCACACAAGTGGATTGTAGTCAGTTTGGATGGTAAATGGTGTTCCCGCCAAGTAGTATGATAGGGATTCTACTCCCCATACAATTGCCAAACACTCCTTCTCAATTGTGGCGTAGTTTCGCTCTCGTGGCAATAACTTCCTGGACATAAATGCCACTGGGTGTTCGTCACCTGCTTGGATTTGACACAATACAACTCCAAGAGCATGGTCACTTGCATCAGTCTGCAACACAAATTTCTTACTGAAGTCTGGATTGATCAACACAGGTGCATTGGTCAATGCGTCTTTCAGTGCTCTGAAATCTTGTACACTTTTATTAGTCCAATGAACTTTGTTTGGGCAATTCTTTCTCAACAAATCAGTCAAACTAGCGGAAATTTCGGCGAAGTTTTTGATGAATTTTCGGTAGTAGGATGTCATTCCCAAAAACCTTCTGATATCTTTCTTTGTGATGGGCAGTGGATATTCTTTCATGACACTAACCTTGTCAGGATTTGGCTTTGCCCGACCTTGTCCAACAATATGTCCAAGTACCTTAGTTTCGGATGCTCCCAGCTCACATTTTGATGGTCTATCTGTCAGCTTAACTTTCCAAAGGTTATGGAAAACCTCCCGAAGGCTTTCCGGATGGTCATTCCACTCCATACTGTGGATTATGACATCATCGAAATACGTTTCGACATCTCTCACCGATCAATGCCAATTTCATCAATCGAGCAAAACATGCTGGTGCTGTTTTCATTCCAAAAGGCATAACAGTAAACTCGTAGAGCCCAAATGGTGTAGTAAATGCACTCTTCTCCCATGCTGATTTGGAGAGAGGTATTTGATAGTACCCCTTGGTTAGATCAAGTCAGCTGATGAATTTGGATCTCCCCACAGCTTCGATTTTTTCATCAATCCTTGGTATGGGGTAACTGTCAAATACTGTAATGTCATTTAGCTTCTTGTAATTGATACAAATTCTTAGTGTCTTGTCAGGCTTTCGCATGAGAACGACTGGAAAAGAATATGGACTTCTTGACACTTTGATCAGCCCTTGCTTTAGTAGATCGTCAATGGCATTCTTGACTTCACCCAACTTAGAATGGGGAATTCTGTAAGGCGATTGACAGATAGTGGTATCAGATGTCAACTTGATATCATGTTCTATCAAGTCTGTACAGCCAGGCTTTGAAGTCAGTACATCTGAGAATTCTTCACAGATTGCTCGCAGTTGTTCTTTTTGTTCTTGTGGCTGCACCGGATTGATTCTGACATCTCGATAAGACTCGGTGTCATCAGGAAAGATAAATCCACTCGATTCCTTTTTTTTCAGTATCATTATGTGCACCAACATACATGACAGTTCTGGGATGATATTTTCTCAACAAATTGATGTGATATACAACACACATTCGACGACCGCTAACTTGAACTGAATAGTTGACATCAGCCACTTGCTTCACCACTCTGAATGGACCCTGCCATTGTGCAAGCATCTTTTTTGAACTGGACGGCAACAAAACCAGCACCTGGTCACCAGGTCAAAACTTCCATTCCTTGGCCTGGGTTTTTTCTGTCATACCATGCCTTGGTATACTCATGTCGTCTTTTCAAGTTTTTCTCAACCACACTGGTAACTAGGGCCAGGCGTTCCCTGACCTTAGTAATGTGATCCAACAATGTCTGACCATTTTCAGATTGTCCCGTCATGGCTTCATATACAAGATCCAGAGGTCCATGAACAGGCCATCCATACAAAAGCTCAAATGGTGCAAACCCGGTCTCCTGATGTGGTACCTCTCTGTACGCAAATAATGTATATGGCAACAGAACATCCCAGTCATCACTACCACTCATGGATAACTTTTTCAGCATTGCTTTTAAAGTTCCATTAAAACGTTCAACAACACCATTCGCCCTGGGATTATACGGCGACGTTGTCACTCCCTTGACTCCAAGAATCTCTTACAACTGCTTCATCAATGTACTTGTGAAGTTCGAGCCTTGGTCCGTCAAGATTACCTCAGGTACACCTGTCCTGCTAAACATTTCAATCAGTTTATCAGCAATCACCTCTGCTTCAATTGGCTTCAGAGCAGTGGACCGACAATATCCATGGATATTTTTCTGAAAGGTTCAGTGACTTTTAGTACTGTCCGCATTGGTGCGATTTCGCCTGGTTTCTTTTTGGCAAACTTCTGGCAGACGTCGCACGTTTGTCAGTATTCAGCAACTTCTTTGAGTACTCCAGGCCAATAGAACCTTGCCATGATTTTCTGGGTGTTTTTTTTTCAACACTAAGATGTCCAGCTAGTGGTCTATCATGAGCCAGTTCTAATATCTTCTTTCTCATAGACTGTGGAACAACTAATTGCTTTCCTTCTTTGAAATTATCTTTGGATATCCAGTGACGATAAAGAATTGAGTCTTCCCAGAAGAAAGCACTGGATTCAGATCTTGCTTTTTCTTCTGTGTTCAGAGTAGTTTTTCGAAACTTGTTCAATGTTTTATCTTCCCGTTGTTGGGTCGCTAATGTCTCAGCATTTGGCAGGATATTCTCATTTATTTCTGATGTTTCATGCATTTGTTGTTGTACTTGAGGGAATTCAAGTATTTCTTCTGCTTGAGCTTGGGCTCTTGTCGCTGCATTAACTTTGGCTTTTCTGTCAACGATATCAATTCCAAGTAAAGCATCTTCAACCAAACCCGACACAACACCAACCTATACATGTCCAGAGTAAAATGGAGTGTCTATCTCCACAACAGCAAGTTTGGCATTGAATGGTTGCCCTACTGCTGTATACAGCACTGTGCTCTGTCCCTCTAGAATGCAGCTTGGGGGAACAAACTTTGCCTTTATTAAAGTTAGTTCACATCCTGTGTCCTTAACAAATGAAATGTATTTTTTCCATTCACCTTTCCAGTTAGGTAGATTAGCTTATTTGTCTAGTGGTTTTAGATAAAGAAAGTCGCTTGATTTCGGCTGTCACCGTGTCGTTTTCTACAGTGGCGTGCCAGATAACCCTGTTTGTGACATATAAAACACTTGATCAAGCAAACCAAAGTAGTCCGCCGGTCGCCATCTAAACCTGGTAACCAACGCCCTCTTCAGACCCTTAAAGTCCTGGCTTGATTCGATTGCTACTTCTCGTGCAACACCGGGTAATAAGGTTCTTAGTTGCAGCACTTTAACCTTAACATCCCACTCAGCCTGTTGGGCCACAGCCTCAAACTCGGATAGATACGTTAAAATATCTTCTTTTTCCACATCAAACGGTTGCATTTTCACTTTCATGGACAAATTCGAACATTTTAACTCCTGTGTATCTTTTGATTTCTTTAATTCCAGTTCCAACGTTTTAATTTGTTTAGCATTGTCTAATTCAAGTTCTTTTATCCTAAAATTCATTTCTTCCTTCTCTCTTTCTCTTTCCATTCTTAACTTCTCCATTTCCAGTTGATAGTTCATTCGAGCCATTTCTACTTCTTTGTCATGTACTTTCTGTAATTGTTTCTTTGTTAGTTTTTGTTTGTCCATTTCCAAAAGTTCAACCAATTCTTGATCAGGCTGCATTTCTTCAGCACCAACATCTGACATCTTGCACAACGTAGTTCTTAGAATTTAACGGGTGAGTTTTTACTATACAATCCTCGGACGAGCCCCCAGTTGTTAACTTCTAAGATCACTACCCATCTGACACCATCAGACAACCAAAGAGACCAAGTGAAAACTGATTTTATTTCTAACTACAGCAATATATACTCGCGGAAAGAAGTTCCTGTGCACCAAATGATTGCATATAGAATATAATTTACTTGAAATCTGGTTATAAAAATTTCAGTAACTGAACGTGTAATCACTCCCGTCGATATTCCAGCGGTGTCCTGTCAATTGCACGAACTATTCATACTTTGTGTTCACACGTTGCATTACTAGCATTCTTGGTTACGTGCTCCTGTTTGACGTCATTTTTCTTATCATTGGACTTTAAAACTATTGTATGGATTCTCATTACTCAGAAAAATATTTTTGTTGGTATCTGATCGTCGTCAGTGTGATGCCACGCCTCCCAGAAACTGAACTCGTTCGAACGATGGGTATGATTGAGGATATAACGGCACAAACGCTGTTGCTAGTAATTTTGGTGTTCATTGATGTTCATCAGAACACTATGCAATATCTGCGGAGATGTTCTCGACAGTTTAGGGGTACTAGGGATCTTCCATGTTTAGGGACTCGACACGTGACGCCACGTCAGCAATTCGTCAGTATTAAGCGGGTGCACATATGGAATCATTTGGAAATGATACGTTTAACATCCTAATGCATCTCTAAGTTAAGGCCAATCAGTGTGTGACGGTACATGCTCTTAATTTGTTTTCGCCTGTGCGATTTTAATTGTGTTAGAGGGCCGTGTGCAGTTTCATTGCACGTAGCCCAGGTGGGCAACTTGTTACGTAATACTTCTGCGCGACAGTCCTCGATCGGTACGCCTAATACACACCCATCTAGCTGCGGAGGCCATGTGGCTAGTAGTTACGTAATATCTCCGGTAGTGCTGTTTATGGCCAGGAGAATGCTCGCGGTTGGCGACAGCCAGACTGACGATCAGAGAGAAATATACCGACCCTAGTAGAGGTGAAATATCAGATGATAAGATTCGGTGCCGCCTTGTACCCCCAGGCAATATTCTGATTTATAATAAATAGCTAGTGTTTTAGAGGTATCGGGGAACGCAAAAGGAAGCTTCCCGGGAACGTAGTCCGTTAGGACTTGGTAAATATTATTTCTGCTCTGTGTATAACCTTGATGTGATTGATGTGACTTTAAATATTTTAATACTGTATTATACCAATATTCTTTAGACAGTGTCTTCGGTCATCTGACGAAGTAAATCGTAGTCTTACTGTTCTATATTTTATACGAGTATTTGGTAATATAAAGCTTAGCCAGTCATCCTAGAAGACCTAGGTAAACTGTAGGTTATTGTCTTTATTGTGATAGGTACCAGTATTAATTCTGTGTTACAAGGTTACTGAATGAGTAGTTAGGGTTAATTAAAAATTAACCCGTTAGGAATAGAGCTGTAATTCCTTTATTAATTAAGTTCTCCTGGAAGCGTTTCTAAATTATCACACGTTACTGAACGAGTAGTAAGGGTTAATTAAAAATTAACCAGTTAGGAATGGTGTTGTAATTCCTTTATTAATTAACTTCTCCTGGAAGCGTTTCTCAATTATCACACGTGTGGGTGTTGTGTCACGGTGAAGTGATTCACTTATTGTATAACTAAACACCTAGAGATTAACTAATTAAGTGATCAGTTCTGGGTTGTTATTATTGTTGTTATTAATTAACTACTACGGCTGTACATTTGTCAGCGTAGATTAATACAGATTCCAAAGTGTATTGTGTTTTTGTTGTGTTTTCTAGAGAACTAACGTGCTATAATAATATATACTTTATATAAGATCGTATCTCTGATCATACCTAGACGAGCCATACTAGGGTTTAACCGCCTGTTACAGAGAGATCTAATAGATATACAGTTAGGAGAGATATTTTGATAATCGTGTTTTATTCAGTTACGGGAATTATAGAATCCCCGTGACACAGTGGAAGAACTGAACGCAACCGATTAGGTGATAACAAAGTACGATCATGACCGTACATCAGTACGTTGTTCTGTTACATCAGCACCGACGGCACACCAAACATTGTGTAGACAGTACTTCAGGTTCAGAAGGCAGGAGAGGATCACCGTACTTTTAACAGATAAATAGTACATCTATGTAAATCACAATATTTTTAAATTTTAAAAATATAAGTCCTACTGAAATTTGAATGATTCACAGGAACTTTTTTCCGTGAGTATATAAAACAAGCAAAATAAGAAAACAGTATGCAAATTAATGTGTGCTGACAAGGTTAGCCCTTCCTCCCTGGTGCCAACAATTAAACATAAACACTCTTATCTCAGCACTGAGAGAGACACGGGTTTGTTAATTACACACATCCGGACCAGTATCTCCCCTCCCAAGTAGAAACTATTTTATATGGTTTAATTTACCCCCCCCCCCCCCTCCCCCCTTGAACTTGAATTACGAATTTAAAGTTAACCCCATATATTCTAACAATGATTAACCCCATATATCCTAACAATCTGTACATGCCCTGCATTTCTGGTCGTTCTAATGTTTGAACTTTGTAGTAGCTCAAAAGTGAATTAACTTTTTATATATTTGTTTCTTAGGTACGAGATAAAAATGAAGTTAGTGGGTTAGTAGATCGTAACATTGGGTCAAAACCGTTATCCGCGTTCAAGACCGTATCTATGTACAGTGCAGAGTCGAATGGGCATTCAAAATAGTGGATTCCATGAATCTGTATATATTGCACACACCACTCTGTCGTAGCACCCCTGAAATCGCTTTTTTTTAAATTTAATATACCTGACATTGATATCTGACATTATATTTACTCAACATAGAAATATATGCCCAATATCTCTGCAATCTATTTTGGAACCCCCCTTTTCAAAATCCTATGTACGCCCATGCACTCTCGGAGGATATCCTTTACTGGACAAAATATCATTGAACTGCCACAAAGAGAACTGGCATTCCTAGACCAGGTATCTGTAACTACCAACTCACATTGTTCAGCCTATGGTACTCAAATCTCTACGGAAAGCTATAGATAACCAACACAGAACATAACCTGGCAGGACATGCTACCAGTATTGTCAGTCTGAACGACAAAACCTTTATGCATGGTAAAAATCGTATCTGCACAATGCAGAGTGGAATGGCAAAATCTAGTGCAGCTTTGATGAAATACATGGTCAAAACAGTATCTTTACACAATTCAGTCGAATGGGTATTTAGGAAAATAGTGGTTGATTCCATGAATCTCTATCTAGTGCCTCGTCTATAGGAGAACAGCCACTCCCGAGGAGATCCTTTGCAGGACAATACATCCGTCCTGCAATGGCAACGACTGCCTCTCCCAGACTAGTTACTAAATCAAAACTAACACCGGACAGAGCTGATTGGACTAAATACAGCTGTGAAGACATACACTCCTGACTGGTCTAATGGATGGTAATCGTTTAATGCCTGAAATGCTGGCTGTAGTTACCTCATCTCATCAAGACTAGTCTGATGGCTATTGAATCTGTCTTTAGAAGGAAAAGGCAAATGGATTATTTAACGACGCACTCAACAAATTTTATTTACGGTTATATGGCGTCGGACATATGGTTAAGGACCACATAGATATTGAGGGAGGAAACCGCTGTCGCCACTTCATGGGCTACTCTTTTCGATTAGCAGCAAGGGATCTTTTATGTGCACTATCCCATAGACAAGATAGCACATACCACGGCCTTTGATGTACCAGTCGTGGGGCACTGGCTGGAGCGAGAAACAGCTCAATGGGCCCACTGACAGGGATCGATCCCAAACTGACCGCGCATTAAGCGAGCGCTTTACCACTGGCTACGTCTCGCCCCGTCTATAGAAGGAAAAAAAGGAAGGAAATGTTTTATTTAACGACGCACTCAACACATTTTATTTACGTATGGCGTCGGTCTATAGAAGGAATGCTTATCGTTTCTCCCTCAAATCATATTGCTCTTTTTTTCAAACTGCTGAGTTAGTCTTCTCCAGCTAGGCAAAAGGAGCTATTCTAAAGTTAGACGGTGGTAGTGGTGATAATGGTGAAGGACTGTCCTTGCTCACTCTAGATACGGACGTATACATGCTAACCGCAGAGAAAATACATTTGCTTGTACAATTAACATTTGTTACGAATATGGAGTTTTCTGTGACATGCCTGCATATCGCATCTTGCACTTAACCATAACAACTACCCACCCTAAATTCGGTAAACGGTTAAATGGATGAGAAACACGTAATACACTTACGCGTCGACCGTGTCCAGTGGTTTGCGTCCAGCATTGCCTAGTCCGCAGAAACAGCCGTAGTTGTTGTAGTCGAGACAGCTGCGGTTTGTGTAGAGACTAATCAAGCCACACATCTGTATGATGGTTCTCTTACTGCGATGTTTGTCAACCGGCCAGGTGTCTACCATCAACACTGTAATAACACATTACTATATAGATACACAGGCAGACAGACAAGACATCTAAGCCGACTACTCACTAATAACAATCATAGTACAGAGAGGAATGACAATGTTTACCTAAAATAATTTGATGGTGTGATATAGATTTCACGGGTTACCATAGGAGAGAAAAAGTGGCCAGTGAGAAAAAGAAATATGACAGACAGAGAAAGAGAGATATGGAAAGAGGGGAAATCATTTTCTGGAGAGTGGAACACTTGGCTGTTGGGACAGAATTTTAAAAAGCCCCAATAAAAATTATACCCAACCGTATGTTTGTTTATTACACATCCCTGAAATGAAAACGTATTACAGTTGTGACCTATTACTGTATACATATGAATATAGATGAAAAAATATCGTATTGGCATTGTGATAATTGAAAACAGACTATTCTACCAAAGTAAAGTTTGTATTATTTAACGACGCCTCTAGAGCACATTGATTTTCATCTTATCATCGGCTATTGGACGTCAAACATATGGTGACTATTCTACCAGTATAGTAGTCAGGATTTTATACTAGGGTGGAAGCAACCACATTGTCTATAAGCAATGTTATTGAGGAGCAGAACAATATTAAAGATTGTGCGAAAAGAACCAAGGGAACAGGTTTGCCAAGGTTTAATCATGCATTCTGTATCAATCAATTGATATACTGTTTCAACTTGAAAGTATTTTAATGCAAATTAAAAAAAATTGTTTTCTATAAAAGGCAACCCTTTTTAAGGTTTATTATGCCTATTAGTAGTATATAATAATACTAGTTTGTGATCACAATGCTAACACAGTTTTAAAGTTTTCATTTTAGGGATATTAATTATGTGTAATAAGCAAACACATGGTATGATATAGTTTTGATAGTACTCAATATTCTATATTTGTTTCAGTAATAAAACCCGTGTACCTGTGAAAAGTGTGAGAAACGCTGTGACCACAATACCCCGACGAATGTGCCCTAGATCCATCGTAGTTGTCGGTCTGGAAGTACAAAAAAAAGAAGCAAATTGATGTACTCATCTCTTACTAACTCGACATATTATCAAAGCTATGCAGAAAAAATGCACTGAAAATTTCATTTTCGCTTCGTAACAAAAAAACTAATTTGCCGATTGTAACATATAATAAGTGGGATTTGTAAACGGTGCAATATTTAATTGTGTTACAACACAATTGAGCAGTGCAAACTGTGTAACACATTGCCTTAGCTCTAAATGAACTGTAGTAATAAGCGTCATAAGAAAGAATACTTATGATTATGTTTATAGAGCGATATTATTTGAACTAATTAATGGAGTAAATTAGAAGTACAATTATGATTGACAAAACCATGCAGTAGCATTTTAAAAATTGTATCTCTGTCGAAGGGGTATTTAACAATATCATGACCTCTCCCATAAGTCATTGTCTAGAGGCATTCTTCCTACTTTCTCTATAGAAGGACTGTGCCGTTCCCACGAACAGTACATCTTTCCTACTTTCTCTATAGAAGGACTGTGCCGTTCCCACGAACAGTACATCCTTCCTACTTTCTCTATAGGAGGACTGCCGTTCCCACGAACAGTACATCCTTCCTACTTTCTCTATAGAAGGACTGCCGTTCCCACGAACAGTACATCCTTCCTACTTTCTCTATAGGAGGACTGCCGTTCCCACGAACAGTACATCCGTCCTACTTCGTGAGAGGACTGCTACTTCCCTAAATAAATTCTTCCTTTACGTAAGAGGACTGCCATCCATATGGACCGCATTTCCATACTTTCTCTGTAGGACTGCCACTTCCATGAACAATACATCCTTCCTGTTTCGTAAGAGGGCCGCACTGTCAAAGCTTTTCGACAAGTCTAAGCCTGCACTAGACAGAGCTCAGTGGAAAGTTAAACAACTGTGCTGGCATGCACTCATGAACCACTGTTCAAACAGTGATGAAATGAGGTGATCACAAATCTTTTTAGCATATCCTGCCCCACTGGCTGCACCTGTCGTGATCACAGCTAGTATTTGTCAAGTCCGTTGTTTTTATTTACACCATGGAAATTATGTACGTGATTTTCACCAAAACGATTTTAAAAAATATATGTACTTGGCACACCACGGCCAACATAGCACACCTTGGCTAAAATAGCACACCGTAAATAGATAACAATGTTTGATTTGTATGTTGTGGTGGGGGATAGTAATGTCATCGTACACTATTTACCAAGCAAACTGTAATCCACCTAATAATCGGTGTACTGTGTTGGCCATAAATCACGGGATGTTTTTCGAATTACCCTTATTTTGTACTTTCAATTTAATCTTTAGTCCAGTTAATATCACTTGATTTTACAAACATCCACTGACTACATACATCCATAGATTCTTGATAATCCTTTACTTTCGGCAAAACTAACAAAACTACGAGTTTCATTTTACCACGCACGTTTTAAACACTGTATGAACCCTAATTAGGTTACATAAATATACGTTTTCTACATTTGATTCAAGTGATTTTTTTTTAGATTAATTACCTTTTTATTTATACTTTAATTCATATTTTCGTTTGATGGGGTTGTTACGTCTGCGAAATGTCGGTTAACGATGTTATGCTGTTTATCTTTTTTGCACTAAGAGAACACTGGATAAGGAAATAACACATTTTATTACGATTCGCTATATCTAACAACAAAGCGAAGACATTAGTGTATAGTTTAGTACTTCTAGGAACCATACCACACTGTGTATTATAGTACACCGTTTTAACCTACATAAATATAAGTGTAAGTTATACACAGAAAACTGCTCATGTGGTGATTTAATCGAGGAAGATTGAATTTCAAGGCGAAATGTTGTACTTTGCCCTGCGCCGTCTTCCTTATCGATAATTAGTAATATTACATCGCTCTAGGGAGGACGGAGTATACACCACAACACACAAATAAACTTCCCCGCCCAGTGGAAGAGAGAGAAAAAAAGAGTCAAACGTTTATCCAGCGAACTAAATATTTTCATACCTTTGATCTCAGTGCACGGTTAGTACATAAATGCCACTAAGAGTTTAAACAGTTAAAGTTAGTTTGTTTTTGTTTAACAAGTTACTTTTGGCAAATTATGTCTATTTGTGACTCGTAGTCACTCCTAGTAACACTATGCTTTTTAAAATCAATGTGTAATGTAAGTATATTTCTCTAAGCGTCCGTCCGTCCGTTCATCTTATCAGTTTTGCTGCCTGTCATATCCACAACGCAGTGATGACTATGTTTTCTAAAACACTTGTATACATGTCACCATGGCTTTCAAGACAATGACTTTAGTAAGTTTACTTTAGTCATCGAAAGAAAAACAAAAACTCGAAAACCATCCTACCTAATTTTTTGTCTCATTTTAAAACTAGTTTTGATCGTAAGCTCCATGTTTTGCTGATAATTTATTACAGAGAAGACTTTGTATACAGTCAGCAAATAACTAAAGTTACATATAAGACAAAATTATTGTTATTGAGCAAATTTTAATTTAAATATTTTACATAATAATAAAAATAAATAAATAAATAAAAGTTAAAGTTGGTTTTGTTTAACAACACCACTAAAGCAAAATTAAATTATCGATCACCAGCTATTTGAAAATAAATAAATAAACAAATAATCAAACAAACGAACTAACAAAGGAATGAATGAATGGACCCAAATACTCAACCTCCAAACCCCCCAAAATGAAGAAACTTAACAAGGTGTCATTATATACCAGAACTCTGTTAGTTTTCACTGAACTCTGACAACACAAAGGGAAAGACACAGAGCAATACTCACCGGCTCGCGGCACCAGTCTGCGATGAATGCCAGGAACTGTGTTAACTCGACGACGTTGATCTAATCACTGGGTAATGTGAGCGTCCTGGGGTTCCCGTTAAAACCCTCGTTCTCAGCCAATCACACGGCCAGGAAATCTTTATCAACTATCAATACCAGACTTTTATGATTTCCTCGTCTGGATCAAACGAGCCTGATAGACACTGAAGTAGATTAGGTCTGTGAATGTCCTTTTAATCACAAAACCTATTTACTAGGATTAGGGTCAGTTCAACAAGTATGTAGACACAGTCGTGCATGTTTGATCAAAGTTCAAGTTCAAACACTTGAAATAGTAATGGTGATAATGATGATGGTACCTTCATATAATGTGTGTATAATAATATTACATACTTGTAATGTGTATTATGTGTTTATATACATGGGGTGCGTATATAACGATGTACATGTACACGTAGTATACACACACACACACACACACACACACACACACACACAGACACACACACACAGACAGATATATATATATATATATATATATATATATATATATATATATCTGTGTGTGTGTGTGTGTGTGTGGGGGGGGGGGGTGTGGGTGGGTGTATTGATGTATGAATATCAATAGAGTTAGTTAAAACTACATTCCCTGGAATATTTGTATTATTTCAGCATATAGAACAGAAAATCCAATTACGTTTGGTGCATATATGACGACGCACTCCGCATTGGTTTCACTACGCTGGCTTTTTCAGGTCAAAAACAAAGCCATGATTTTGAAAGTGGAACACTTTTGACGGACTCGTACCGATCTCGGTTTTCATTGGCTTATCACAAGTAAGGAATTTCCCAACAAGAAATCACGTGAAATTTCGCAATTTTTGAACAAATTTAACTGTCTTGATTGAGGGGTCGTCTCATATCTCCAAAACATATTTATATCCATAGAGATATGGTACAACGCCTTTCCAGGGGTCGGTGAGTAGGGGATTTTCCTTGAAATTTTGACATTTGCCAGCTGTTGGCACACGCGTTACATGTAAGGGGGTGTTACTAATTACGTAACGCTCTAGGTGTAGAGGAAGAGGGTACTGTGTTCGATTTACGTAACATTTTTCAAGACTATATGCTATTTTTATTCATTACTTAGACCTAAAAAGGTGTTTTTTGGAAATGCGCGGTCAGTCTAGGATCGATCCCCATCGGCGGGTATACAAAAAGACCATGGTATGTGATATCCTGTCTGTGGGATGGTACATATAAACAATCCCTTGCTAAATAAAATGTAGCGAGTTTCCAAGGCGCGTGTGCAGGGATTTCAGCGGGGTTGGGGTTATAGACTGTGTTAAGCGAAGTTTATATGGGGCCATGCTCCCCCAAAAAATACATTAAATTTTTTTTATGCTTGGGCAAGTAAGGGTTTCGACCTCCAATATCCTCCCCCTGCACATGCACCCGATTCCTCTCTAAGATTACATGTCAAAATTACCAAATGTTAGACATCCAACAGCAGATGGAAGGAAGGATAGGATATGTTTTATTTAACGACGCACTCAACACATTTTATTTACGGTTGTATGGGGTCGGAAGATTATTAAATCAATATGCTTTATCTTTGATGTCGTTAAACACCCTCCCCCCCCCCAACTTTACCCTTTCCAAAGGAAATAATATTTATTTGAATTTGTCGATTTTAACACGTAAAATTAAGAAGTGAAAACGTTCATTGTCTACTTTAGTATATTTTATTTTTAAAATATATACATGATTAATGTGTTACTAGTATACAAACTAAACTTTGAAAGTTCTACTAACACTTTATAAAATATCAATTCTGAAATAGGAAGGTACGTCTGTCGATAATACGCTGTCAAGATCAAACCGGTTTTAACAAAAGACTCTAGTACCGTATCCTCAACCGAACGTTTTTGAGACGAACCCTACAATTTGAAATCGGCAAACGCACATGTTAACTGAAACTGACAACAGGCTGTCGTTTGTACTTTGCCGAGCTATGGCGGCACAGGCGACGAATCAAGCGTATACGTTTGACGATATCCGTTCATAGCGAACACACACAACTTTTTTTAAAGTGCATTTGAGCTTGTATTTCACATTTGTACATGATGTTATAATATGGTAGCCAGAGAATGTACCT
This sequence comes from Gigantopelta aegis, assembly GCF_016097555.1. Taxonomy (NCBI): domain Eukaryota; kingdom Metazoa; phylum Mollusca; class Gastropoda; order Neomphalida; family Peltospiridae; genus Gigantopelta; species Gigantopelta aegis. The sequence continues at coordinate 3,960,740 of NC_054702.1, read as the reverse complement.
TTAAAAAATTAATCTCATCTTCTGGTTCTTGTTGGCACAAGCAGCAGATATGCTCATTTATGTGGATATAGAGAATAATACACGAGTGGCTGTTAGATGCCATTTATCTCACAACGAGTTGTTTTAAAGTGTATCTAACAAGCGAAAGCGAGTTTGATACGTTTTTAAACAACGAGTTGTGAGATAAATGGTATCTAACGGACACGAATGTATTATTCTATTTTTTACATATCTTACATATCTATTTTTTACACATTTAACCTCTTTTTCGACTAAAAGTTATTTACAGCCGTTGCACTTGTAGCTGACTTAAAAGATAGCCCATGAAGTGGTGACATCGGGTTTCCACTCTCAATATCATTTTGGTCCTTAACCATATGTCTGACGCCATATAATCGTAAATAAAATGTGTTGAGTGCGTCGTTAAATACAACATTTCCTTTCTTCCTTTTGTAGCTGACTTACGCGTCACAGACACATTATTGTCTGATTAACAATGTGATCACAGTGTAATCGACCTCCATCGCGGTTTTTGTATTGGACATATGGCATTGGTGACCTGGTCATCATCTCGGAGCAGCCAGTCGGATGTCTTGAAATTGTTAACACACGTCGCGGTTTTTGTATTGGACATATGGCATTGGTGACCTGGTCATCATCTCGGAGCAGCCAGTCGGATGTCTTGAAATTGTTAACACACGTCGCGGTTTTTGTATTGGACATATGGCATTGGTGACCTGGTCATCATCTCGGAGCAGCCAGTCGGATGTCTTGAAATTGTTAACACACGTCGCGGTTTTTTGTATTGGACATATGGCATTGGTGACCTGGTCATCATCTCGGAGCAGCCAGTCGTATGTCTTGAAATTGTTAACACACGTCGCGGTTTTTGTATTGGACATATGGCATTGGTGACCTGTTCATCATCTCGGAGCAGCCAGTCGGATGTCTTGAAATTGTTAACACATCGCGGTTTTTGTATTGGACATATGGCATTGGTGACCTGTTCATCATCTCGGAGCAGCCAGTCGGATGTCTTGAAATTGTTAACACACATCGCGGTTTTTGTATTGGACATATGGCATTGGTGACCTGTTCATCATCTCGGAGCAGCCAGTCGTATGTCTTGAAATTGTTAACACACATCGCGGTTTTTGTATTGGACATATGGCATTGGTGACCTGTTCATCATCTCGGAGCAGCCAGTCGGATGTCTTGAAATTGTTAACACACATCGCGGTTTTTGTATTGGACATATGGCATTGGTGACCTGTTCATCATCTCGGAGCAGCCAGTCGGATGTCTTGAAATTGTTAACACACGTCGCGGTTTTTGTATTGGACATATGGCATTGGTGACCTGTTCATCATCTCGGAGCAGCCAGTCGTATGTCTTGAAATTGTTAACACACGTATTTGTGTAAACAACTATGTATTATACAAACTAACACATAATGTTTTCACCAACGGGTGTGTAAGAAATTCCTATACCGTCCTCTCTCTCTTTCCAGTCTGTGAACACATAAACGCAGTTTAGTGAGAGCCCGTAAGAAGCTCCAAATTATTGGTACAGCCTATTTTCACTCTATTATGCTTGGATGATGTGAGAATGATATGCTCCCCACCTATATATTTAATAGATGCTTTTTGTTGAATTCTGGGGCAATCTGAGGGTTCAAGCAGGATTAACGACACAATGCAGTATGTTTTGTTTTGTTTTTCTTAAACTAAAACGTTTACCAAATATTCCTACGGCCTTATTTCTTCTTCCCATTGATCAGTATTTCTTGTAAAGCTAAGATATTATAATTACATAGGGTATATACCTCCAAATCAAAATCCCATAGACGGCAATAGTAACAGATGTGGCTAAACTCCTTAATGCTGCGTATCAATCGACATTTATATACCATGGATATAAATACTACCACCCCTGACCTTTAAAGTATTGTCATGCTATTTCTAGTAGGACTCAGCACGTTTCAAGCACAATGGTAGTTGGTACATTCACACTAATTCAAATTAAATTATAGTAATTTACTGGCAATATGAACCAACGTTTTATCACAACAAACACTGCCACATATATTACGAATGACAGGACTTGTGCTATTAACTGCTCTGTCAAAAGTCAAGTGCTCATCGAACTTTGACCCAGCCGGATATTATTTGGTTTAGTACTACCTGTAACGATTTTGATTTTCCCTCCCATACACTGCGATTATGATATAATTTGACCGACATTATTGGGACTTTCTACCTGTCCTGTAGTGTTGTTATTTTTTGGATATTATAATTACACTAGAGATAATGAATGAATGAATGAATGAATGTTTGTTTAACGACACCCCAGCACAAAAACACACATCAGCTATTGGGTGTCACAAACGGCAAGTATATGGAAATATTATTTATATATATTCATGTAAAACCACAGTGTAAGGAGCTGTGGGGAAAAAATATAATATAATACATAAAATCAAGGTAAGTATAAAACATTTCTTTAAAAACTTTACAAATATATAATATTTCTGTTGCCAAATATATAATTTCTCGTCGGTTTGAGATGATCACACTCCACCAAAATGTGGCGCATAGTCAGTGTACACTGACAGTGTTCACACTAAGGAGGAGGGTTCTTCTTTAAAATAAATGAATGCGTCAAATATGTATGGCCGATGAGGGGCACGGCACAAGACTACTTCATCCTTCCTGCATCGCCTGTAAGATGACTGCCACTCTCCCAGGACTGCCGTGACAGAATGAAGCTAAACCAAAATAGCATGCACTGGCCATGACTGGCTGTGTTTATTTCACGAATATTTGCATACCATTCCAAGGGAGCGGAGTACAGATCAGTGGTAGACTTTGACTGAGTGCAGTGGGTTGAAGAATTAACTCGCTGGTACATCAAAAACCGTGAAATGTACTGAGAAAGATAAATAAGACAAACCGCTGCTACCATATAGGATACGCCTACCGGTTAGCAATAAAGTCATAAAGATGACAGCACACACATAGACGCAGTTTGATATACCAGCCACAGGTGGGATTAGGATGAAAGACGGAATCACTGAGAGGGATCGATCCTAAGACCAAGGATACCTCAAGGAAGAGCTTTACGACCGCTACATCTCATTCTTGAATCTCCCCTTCACAAAAAAATACAAAAACAAAACAAAAAGGAAAGGAATGTTTTACTGAACGACGCACTCAACACATTTTAATTTTATATGGCGTCGGACATATAGTTAAGGACCACAGAGATAATGGAAACCCACTGTTGCAACGCAACGAGCTACGCTTTGCGGTTAGCAGCAAGGGATCTTTTATATGCATCATAGCATTGACAAGTTAGTACATATCACGGTGTCACGGGGATCCTATAATACCCGTAACTGAATGAAACACGATTATCAAAATATCTCTCCTAACTGTATATCTATTAGATCTCTCTGTAACGGGCGGTTATACCCTAGTGGCTCGTCTCTAGGTATGATCAGAGATACGATCTTATATAAAGTATATATTATTATAGCACGTTTAGTTCACTAGAAAACACAACAAAAATACAATACACTTTGGAATATGTATTAACCTACGCTGACAAATGAACTGCCGCAGTAGATAATTAACAACAACAATAATAACAACCCAGAACTGATCACTTAATTAGTTAATCTCTAGGTGTCTAGTTTACACAATATGCTAATCACTTCACCGTGACACAACACCCACACGTGTGATAATTGAGAAACGCGTCCAGGGGAACTTAATTAGTAAAGGAATTACAACTCTATTCCTAACTGGTTAATTTTTAATTAACCCTTAACTGCTCATTCAGTAACCTTGTAATACAGAACTAATACTGGTACCTATCACAATAAAGACAATAACCTACAGTTTACCTAGGTCCTCTAGGATGACTGGTTAAGCTATATATATATATATATATATATATATATTAGAACAGTGAGCCTACAGTTTACTGCGTCAGATTACCGGCAGCACCGTCTAAATAATATTGGCATAATACAGTATTAATATATTTAACGTCACATCAATCACATCAAGGTTATACAACAGAGCAGAAATAATATTTACCAAGTCCAAACGGACGCGTTCCCTGGAAGCCTTCCAATATGTTTCTCCCTGATATGTCTAAAACCCTAGCTATTTATCATAAAACCCGAATATCGCCTGGGGGTACATCGCGGCACCGAATACCTACAAGTGATATTTGTACAGAGACCAAGACGGGAATTTTCCTTAGATGGCCAGACTTGCTGACGCCTAGTTCGCTAGCAATACCCCGAACGTACCGAACTAGCGGAGGTATTACGTTACTACTGGCCACATGGCCTCCGCACCTGGGCTGGGTGTGTATTAGGCACAGCTCGACCACGGTCGCGCGGAGGTATTACGTAACAAAGTGCCCACCTGGGCTTAAGTGCATATTGGAACTGCACACGGCCCTCTAAAACAATTAGTATCGCCACAAGCGAAAACAAAATTAAGAGCATGTTCCGTCACACACGGCTTTGTTCTACCACGATAAGTACGGCTTTGTTATACCACGATCTGTACGGCTTTGTTCTACCACGATGTGTACGGCTTTGTTATACCAGGTGTGGATCAGTGGCTCATACAGTCTCAAAAGTTTGTTTTGTTGAATGACACAACTAGAGCACAATTATTTGTTAATAATCGGCTAATGAATGTGAAACATTTGATAATTGTTCACACGTAATCGTCAGAGAAAACCCGCTACAGTTTTCATTAGCAGCATCAAATTTCAAAAGCACTTTTCACAGACAGGACAGCGCATGCCACAGACTTTGATATACTAATCGTAGGGCACTGATTGGGACGTGAAAACCCCCACAAGAAAATAGATCCACTTAGGGGATTCGATCCTTCGATCCATGCACCTCAGGCGAACGCTTTACCGACTGACCTAAATCCTGCCCCGCAACTGAAAAAGACTTAAAAAAACAATAACACACACACACACACACACACACACACACACAAGGCATCTTTTATATGCGCCATCCCACAGACAGGATATACCAGTCGTGGTGCACTGGCTGGAGCGAGAAATAGCCCAATGGGCCCACCGACGACGATCGATCCCAGACCGACTGCGCGTCAAGCGAACGCTTTACGTACCGCCCACAAAGAAATAGTTATCGTTCTTAATACAGCTTGATTGCCTGGCCTATGATATATATCTTATTGTCTGGTATATGATACATACGTGATTGTCTGGCCTATGATATATATCTTATTGCCTGGCCTATGATATATATCTTATTATCTGGCATATGATACATACGTGATTGCCTGGCCTGTGATATATATCTTATTGTCTGGCATATGATACATACGTGATTGCCTGGCCTGTGATATATATCTTATTGCCTGGCCTATGATACATACGTGATTGTCTGGCCTGTAATATATATATATCTTATTGCCTGGCATATGATACATACGTGATTGTCTGGCCTGTGATATATATCTTATTGCCTGGCATATGATACATACGTGATTGTCTGGCCTGTGATATATATCTTATTGCCTGGCATATGATACATACGTGATTGCCTGGCCTGTGATATACATCTTATTGCCTGGCCTATGATACATAAGTGATTGCCTGGCCTATGATATACATCTTATTGCCTGGCATATGATACATACGTGATTGTCTGGCCTGACATATGACATATATGATATTGCCTGGCATATAAGCGTACGACACATGGGGCGGGGGTGGGTGTGGGGGTGTTTGGTGGGACAACTGCCCCTAGTCCTGGAACATAACCCCAAATTCGGGCAAAAATTATACAGATATTTCGGCAAAATGTGCTAAAGTGACACCTTTTTACCATGTATTTTCACCATTGTACCCTCAAAATTAGTTGTAATCAATGTAAAAATGCGTAGTGATTCGTTTGAAACCCTATATACCTGCTTGGTAGTAATGCCAATATGAATAAATGTTGTTATGCAAATTCGGGCATTTTCGTTTAATTAGGGCAAAAGCCAGCCTGCCCCCCCCCCCCCCCCCCCCCCCCCCCCCCCGCAAAAAAAAGAAAAAGAAAAAATTGTTAGCCCATACGCCTATGGCCTGGCATATATCAAACGTCACTCTCTGGCACATACTATATACGTAATTGCATGACATGGACATCAAAGTTTCTATCGTCAGTTCACGTTCTCGTTAAACGTGCACACTTTTAAATCTCTCCGATGAGTTTGAGTCCGTCTGTACTGGCAGTCTATTGGAAACATTTGTGGGCAACAAGAACAGAACGAAGGGAAACAACTCCACGGATACGATACAGTTTGGTCGGATGGATAGTGACAGAGCGACGTTTTGAACGCGTTTGGCAGTTCCACACTACAGTCCACGTCATTCAGTGACCACCAGCAGCGGACGGGAATGGTAACCTTGGTAACGAGGTGACTATCTTCAGTTTTGACGGCAGGATACGCGGGGTATGACGTCAAATTATTCTGACTTGCACAGGTGGACGAGCTCACATTATGTTTTCCTTGTAAAGACGAGAGGAAGATCTGATGCTGTGATCTTTGGAGAAGTGGAGACGAAACCTGCATCAACGTAGAAGACTCCCACAACTGTGGTAACTGTGGTGACTCTGGTATCTTAGTTAAAAGCTTCATTGCTTTAGCTGGCAAAATGAAGTCGTCATCTGAAAGAAATGTTTGAAGAAATTGTTTTCAATTTGATACCACTGTAACACGTTTCGATTATTAGAACCTTTTTAACGACTGGAATTAAATATTAAATATGTTTTCTTGTTAACCAATTTTAATGTCTGAATTATACAAGGTGTTTTTGGCCGTCCTAATGTAGCACTGTTTGTAGTAGCCCAAATTGGATTTTAATTCTGTACGTACGACAAACACATGTGTTGGGAAGTAATATAAAATTAGATCTACTACAAACACTGTAACGATCAGATATATACAGTCAGTGATATGTATTTAATATGGTATATAAGTCATTAAAAAGGATCTATCAGTCAAAATATTTCACAAGGGAAGATAATCGTATTCATACACTTGGCTTCGTTTGCCACTCGATCGCCAATGTGTATTTTTGTACTGGGGCGTCGTTAAACATGTATTCATTCATTTACTTATAATGAAAGCAAACAGCACGTTCTCTTTATTTAATTAATTAATTAATATATACATACACACATGCACCCACACGTCATTCCTATGTCTATAATACCTACATATCTGTCTACCTGCCTTATCTACTTTGTTTATCAATTTGCCTGACTTTTATATACACATATGATTACAGGTACAGATCCACGGGGAGGGGTGATAGGAGTCGCGTGACCCGTCCTTTGGAGTAAGTACGGTCACAAGCATTAAAACAAATGCTGTACGTTATTCAAAACTTAACAAACAGAGTAAAAACCTAAATTAGGACTCGCCGATGTAGACGAGAAACATGGTCTATTATAAATGCATTCACTTAGAGCTGCATAATTACCACAACATTAATTTTTCTTGTGAAATGTAACGATTTTACCTTGAATTAAATACTCCAATCCTACACAGAAATAAAAATAGATCCCAATAATTTTATTTTATTTTATTTTATTTCATTAAAACATCCAATAAGGATGACCAGCAGGTTAAGATGTGACAACATTTTAACGCTGACAAAGAACTGGCTGCTGTATTTAGTACACGAATAGATTTTAGGTACTTAATATGTTTAGCATCTTCAATCCTGCCGGTGACGGACAATGAATTATTACTGTACGTGATAGTTCTGCGCCACTTTTATTGCCTGTCAATCTTTTATCCAGTGGGAGGGTGCTGGAGATGCCCGTTTCAATGGTATATCATTATTTTCCGTTAAGTTACGAAAATTGCCGATGATGTTACCATGAAAACGTCAATATTCCTTTGTCGTGACGTCAACAATGCTTTGACATTTTAATATGCTTATAATGTCAAAACGATACAATGTACATTCGTTTAACTTCAGAAATGTGCGAAAATATCGCTGTTTGACATTTATACTCATATTTATTTTAAATATGTATAAATATAAATAATATGTGCATGGATCTAATACTACCTAACTACTATGCTGTTCTGTTCCATCATTGCCTGCAAATGTTGAGTGGATATATGAATAGAGGTAAGTTATTGTTTGTTTGTTTAATTGTTTCTTTATCAGGAACGATAGAGTAGGAGGAGGGGTGCATAGGCATTGGCGTAGCCAGTATTTTATATGGAGGGCGGGGGGAGGGGGAATTGCACCCACATTGGAAGGAGGAATCCATACTATTAATGAGGCGACATGTACATATAAAAGATGTTGGGGATAAAAAGCTGGCTGATTGCCGGGCATTGCCCCCCATACCCCCCCCCCCCCCCCCCGGCTACGCCAATACATATTAATCAACAATACAAGAAATGTTCGGTAGGTTAATTGAGTTAAGTATAATTCAGTTTGTTGCATCAATTTAAGCATAAGAACTGCCCCCGAAGGACTGCAAGCCTGGATCCAAGAGGCAACCCCATGCGAAAATCGAAGTGTCCCGAAAAATCCAGTGTTTACGATGGAAATAATGCATTTTTTTTTTTTTTTTTTTTTTTTTTTTTTAGCGAGGAACATGTTTACAATGTTCAGCTTAATATTTTTGAGGATGATTACTATACAGATAATACATATTAGTTTACTTTTGAATACTATTGAATACCACCACCGTGAAAATTCCTGTTCCGTCCCTGCCAGTTATGACAATATTTTAAAAATTGCAAAATTACCACCACCCCCCCCCCCCCCTACTTCCCCTTCTCGTTGTGACCCCTGCTCGATTTGACGCTGGATCCGCCACTGCTGACTGATAGGCGTATGGCCTTTCAATAGATGAAGGAAGGAAGAAGGAAGGAAATGCTTTATTTAACGACGCACTCAACACAATAGATATAAAATATGAAAGCAAGACGTTCTCGCTTTGTTAATTAAGATAATTTCTAGGTCTACTAATTTCGTTTCTACATTGTTGCTATTTGTGAGAAGGATCGAACCTCTTCAAACAACCCATTGTTTTTTTCCCGTCCCAACCAATGCCCCACGAGAGGTATATAAAAAATCGCGATGTGTGCTGTCTTGTCTGTGGGAAAATGCATATAAACGATCGCTTGCAGCTAATGGGAAAATGTAATGGGTTTCATCTAAAGACTACTTTTCATAATTACCAAATGTTTGGCACCCAATAGCCGATGATTAATTAATCAAGGTGCTGTAATCGTGTCGTTAAACAACAAAAACATATATTGTGATAATTGTTGTGGTGCAAGTATTGACTTGTAGTAACGAGGAAATAATCAAAATGTTTTTTTTAAATAATTATTTAAATACCAGGTCTTTGTGGAGGATGCTTATGAAATTGAAACTTGTAGATGTCAGAGTAGAAATATATGAAGATGACATATGTGAATTGAGACATAAATTGAAAAATGTTTACCTTCAATAACGTCCTTTCCCTTTCGTTTTCGAAACCCCGACTCCTTTTCGCTCAGAAAAGTCTGTAATGACGTCACGACGGCATCTAGTGATGACCTATTTAAAATATGTTTGACGTGTATGAAAAAACTGCATATGGCAACACCTCGTTTACTTCGTCTGATCTAAAGACAGTGACTACATCACAGATGATAGTTAATAGCTATACAACAAATGAGAAATCTATAGAAAATAAACTAATGCCCGAGTGAGTGAAAGATGAAACTGTAAAGTAATAAGGTATGAGTATTTTTTAAAGTACAGGTGCCCTGAATCACGAGTAATTGTAGACATGAATAGACAACATCATCGATCAACAGTGAAGTCAGGTAGTAACGTTTGTGTTTTATAAACTAAAGTAATCAAGTAATGTTAAAGAAACACTTTTTTTTAACCCTGTGTAAAATATCGAATTAATTTTTTTTTTTATTAAATAAAATTATTTTCAAACGTACTGTCTGTTCTTGCCTGCTTCCCTAAATCCTTTCGCAAATGGGTTTTTGGCTATCTTCAATCGAGTTATCTGAAAAAGAAAAAGATAGGCCGAACTAAATCGGAAGTCTTGATACACAACATCATATCTGTATCAGTGATGAGACAAGATATTTCTTAATGTGATACAGAGTTAGTTAAAAAGAGATAAACGAGTGCGTTGGTAAAGTTTTCAATTTGAACGGAATTAAAAAAAGATACATTGTCGGAACTGGCAACACAGGTTAAACAACCTGATGACTATAATATGATGATATCTGTGGCCCGAGGCGGAGCGTCAAAATAGACAAATGACTTTGCCTTTACACCTCTAACTAAACTGATGTGTTTGAGCGGAAGTACGAATGTCCTAGCAGAAGATGAAATCAAAGACCTGACTCGTAGGTCATCAGAGCCGTGAGAATAATATGGAAACTACTCTAATCAATAAGTATAAGTGTGCACCTTTATAAATTAAAACATCAGTTTAAAATATCTGTCATAAATATCAAATAAAGGTATATCTTGCTATATTGTATACCTAATATTTGCAGTTATTGAATTTAGATGACATAAAATTTATTTGCTATCTACCAGCTAGCCTGAAAGAGAAATCTGTAAAACCGCTAAACGATTTCTTGCTTATTAAAATACAGTCCGTCAACAGCTTAAATAGTCAACTAGTTTTGTGTGTGTGGGGGTTTTTAAAAAAAAAATACTTTCCTTAGGTTATTGCTATAGTTGTATAAATTCATTATTGCATATTATTGCATTTGATAATCATGATTATTACCCATATGTTTAAACATATTTCGGTACGTATCAAAGTGATACGTCCCACTTGGCGTAGTGGGACGTAACACTTCGACGTCATCGATTGGCGCACTATAACCTTACAGGAACATCAACCACTTGAGTGACATAAATTAAGATCGATTATAGGTAATAAATAGGATATTAAACTCACTACCATTTCGTATCATGTTTATGTCCCTCGTGGAATAATTTTCAATGCTCGTGACAATTGAAAATGATTTTACTCGGGACATAAATATGATACGAAATGGAAGCTCGTTTAATATCATATAATACTCACATGCCTATCATAAATATGACGACTAATATTGGCATGCTTAAGATCGTTCATACAAGTCACACAGTGAGTGCGTAGCTTCACTGATGCTCTTACCTCTTGATTCTGATAAGCTGTCACAGCCATGAACGTCGTCTGTGGGAACGACACCACGGTGTGAGAAATCACAGAGTTATCTGTCTCTAGCTTCTCCACGTGGATCTGAGGTTGAAATCTCTGCATTGACGACATACACATCTGTGGATTAAAATGTATCTATATGAAAGATCATTGTTTAATATGTTATCAACAACAACAACAACAATAATAATAACAACAACACACCCAATCTGCCCAAAAAACTTGGTATAAAATATTACAAATGTGCGAAAAGGGAATACGATGATACGTTCAAGCGGCTTAAGATATCAAGATAATAATGATAAGGATGATGATGATGATGATGATGATGAGCTGTAGTTCGTTATATGTTGAAGTAGTCTGGAGGCGTCGGAATCGGGAGGGGGTAGGGGGTAGAAGGGCAATACCCTCCCCAACTCTCTTCCCTAATGTTAAAAGTCAAGTTAATGTCTAAATCAGTTGTTATCTTCCGACACCTATGGTAGCTGATGTTTTAACAAACTTGTCGAATATTTTCGACATAACCTCTGTACCATTACTGAAGACTATTTACATGGTGTAATAAAACATTTCTTTCTTTCAGTAACATAACGCCAGGACATCAAGTTCCCCACAACTGATTTATCAAAGGCCGTGGTATGTGCTGTGCTATCTGTGGGAAAAATCATATGAACGATTCCTTGCTGCTGATGGAAAAAATGTAGACTGTGTTAGAATTATCAAAAGCTTGACATCTAGTAGCCAATAATTAATTTATCAACGTTAAGCTCTAGTGGTGTCGTTAAACAACAAACGTAACAGTAGCATATCCGACTATATTACACTAAACTATTGGTGGTATGACTACGTATTCTACACACATTAATATTAGTATACAATGAAAGTTAAAGTTTGTTTTGTTTAACGATACCACTAGAGTACAGTAATGTATTAATCATCGGCTATTGGGTGTCAAACATATAGTCTTAGAAAGGAAACCCGCTACGTTTTTCCATTAGTAGCAAAGGATCTTTTATATGCACCATACCACAGACAGGATAGTACATACCACGGTCTTTGATAAACCAGTCAGGATGCACTACCTTGAACGAGAAATAGCCTAATTTAGCTATTATTACTGGCAGATATCATACGATTGACAGTTCTAAAAGAATGTGTTTTGCTTGCATTAATGAAATTGAAGATAATGATTATAAAAAATTATATATCAAACCTTATTATTGGAAAAATCCTTCTGTCTTACTTATTCAATCGTTTAACGTCCATTGTATTAAACAGTTACGTAATTTGGAAAATTTTCTATACTATGCCTCAAATGTGAGAAATAGTTATGTATATAGTTTGCATTTTCCTAGCATATATTTATACTGTTTTGTACAACATATGACTGTTCACCTTTTTATGTATTGTTATCTACTGATGAGCTGTCCAGCTCAAGGTCAATAAAGAATTGGAAATTGGATCCGCTCACGGGATCGATCCTAGACCAACCACGCATCAGGCGAACGATTTATAGTTTACAATGAATTCCGCACCTGGCCTGGTTTCCGACTTTGGTTATTGGTTAACTTCACTTTGTCAAACGATATGATCTGATTGATTAAGCTGTGTCCGCTGAACGGACTGTCTGGGTGTCCGTATCGGTGTCCGTCCGCCAGAGCTTCTCCGTTACCAGAAACAATCCATTTGGAGCTGAAAATCAAACAAGATTGCCAGATTATCTACCTTTTTCATATAGCGTGTGCAGAAAAGCTAGCGCATAATGTACCTATTTAAATTTTATGACAGATATCTTGACTGGATAATGTATTTAATTTTGATTAGATAATGTATTCAAATCAAAAGACACCACGTTAGAGACTTACAGTATGGCAGTGATGTATAAATTAACAATTACACCATCTGTAAGTGCCTGTGATCTCACGCGCCGTACCTGCTGTAGATGTATCTGTATTTGTGACAGTCGACGTTGACGAAGTTGAGGCTGATGGTGTATCTGGCTCCGGGTTCAGTTCCCAGGACACGCAGCCTCAGCGGAGGAAACATCCGTCTAGAAAAGAAAAAACCCCTCACCTGATTGCCTTTTTCATCACACCAAATGACGGGTAAGGTCTAAAGAACAAAATGATGTCTTATTCGAGGAGCGGGACCCGTCGATAGGCCCACTGGGCTATTTCTCGTTACAGCCAGTGCACCACGGCTGGTATATCAAAGACCGTGGTATGTGTTATCCTGTCTGTGAGATGGTGCTACTAATGGAAAAAAAATGTAGCGGGTTCCTCTCTATTAGTCTAAAACTATATGTCAAAATTACGAAATGTTTACATCCAATAGCCTATGATTAATCAATCAATGTGCTCTAGTGGTGTCGTTAAACAAATCAAACGTTTTATTCGTTGCGCTGTTACAGGTTTCGTTAAAATTGCCGCATTGTAAATGAACTTAAAGGTCGTCAGCTTTGTTACATTCTAGTATTAGCAAACCAAGAGTTATATTATCAGTATGTTTCGTTCTAGTATTAGCAAACCAAGAGTTATATTATCAGCATGTTTCGTTCTAGTATTAGCAAACCAAGAGTTATATTATCAGTATGTTCCGTTCTAGTATTAGCAAACCAAGAGTTATATTATCAGTATGTTCCGTTCTAGTATTAGCAAACCAAGAGTTATATTATCAGTATGTTCCGTTCTAGTATTAGCAAACCAAGAGTTATATTATCAGTATGTTTCATTCTTAAAGATTCATTCGTTCATTCATTTCAACTTATTTTCGTGCTTGTATCTAATTAATGTTCAAGCTTCCTGTCCTAGGCACACACCTCAGCTATCGGGCTATCTGTCCAGGGCAGTGGGTTAGTTGACAGGCCCGTAGCCAGCATGATTAGCAGGGGGGGGGGGGGGGGGGTCGAAATTTCATGTAGACGGAACTCGTCAAACGCGAGCGCCGAAGGCGCGGAGCCGTAGACTGTGTGTGTGTGTGTGTGTGTGTGTGTGTGTGTGTGTGTGTGTGTTAGTTATATATCTATATATATATATATATATATATATATATATATATATATATATATATACACATACACACACATACATACATACATACATACATACATACACATATGGAGTTCCTCAGATATATATATATATATACATGTATAGGTTGGTGCCAGTTCACTCTCGTCCAGCATGGAGGGAAGTGGTATTTTGCCAGTTCTTCAACACGACCTGTCTTTCGACAGCGAGGAAGAGGCCTTGTTGTTAATGACAGTGCTACATGCACGTAGGAAATATAATCCTCGCCGGTTTTGAGATCACCCAATACTAACTAAACGCCAACGCTATGGTGAATAGGGCATATAGTTTATTTCGTGAACGTTCGTTGCTTTGTGAATGGTTTTTCCGATACTTTGTTTTTGTACATGAATAATAATATCTTCTTTCCTAACCATTTTGCAGGTCGAGAGAAATCACCTCACGATTGAATGGGTGTGAAGTCAAATTCTATATATATAGCGCGCGATTTCGCCAGCGATTATGCAAAAATAGGATCAGTTCCTATTTCCAAAAATCGTTGCGAAAACCGTGGCGACAATCGGGTTTGGAGTGCAACGGCCTTAACTTTTGTTGCGAAATATACGTTAACAAGTTGCATTAAGTTGTGGATGCATGTAAAATAGCCTGGTACTAATCAGCGGTTATTGATCACAGATGAAATCCGCTGTCGCCACATGGCTACTCTTTCCAAATAACAGCAAGGAATCTTTATGTGCACTTCCCACATCACACAAACAGAATAGCACACACCACGTCCTTTGATGGACCAGTTATGGATCATTGGTTGGGACCGAAAATAATCAAACGGGTTCACTAAGGAGGATCGAACCTTCGGCAAATGGAACCTCAGACAGACGGTCTTGTTACGTTATCCTGGTTATTTGGGGACAAGGAATTTTAGATGTACAATCCGATTTTTTTTCTCCATTCGAGCGGAACTCTTAATCTTGCGGGGGGAGATCGTCCGATCCCCCCAATCCCCCTGGCTACGGGCCTGAGTTGTTAGTGGTTTTACACTTACCTACTGAGTCGTTAACACTCGCTCTGGGTAAGAGCCGGTACCGGGCTGCGAACCCGCTACCTACCAACCCTATGTCCGATAGCGTAACCACGATACCACCGAGGCAGGATCTTAAAGATGCGAACTCGGTCATATTTGTATTATTAAACTATTTATAGTGTATGATACATCACTATTTTTATATGTTTATATTGTTACTCTATATCACCATGGTTAAATATTGTCATATATTACCTTGAATACACTATTATATTGCTATATATCACCTTAGTTGTAATATTGTCACATGTCACCATGATTATTGTAGAACACAGTAGAAGTATTACCTTCCGCTTTTAGTGATGATCATCTCTGTTCCCAGTCTGTAGAATGATTCCCACAGGTCACCATGACACAATTCCACTCGGACCTCCCCCATTCGATCATCACCTGTAAACATAATCCATTTCTAATACTCATACTTTTCAAATGGTTCGCGAGGATACGTGGCCGTTGGAGTTAGTATGGAATAGGTGTCATGTAAATACCATTCATTTCAAACTGCAAAACATATTATTTAAAAAGTCCCAAAATGGATACACAATTTATATCGAGCTATATAAAAACTAAGCAGCAGCAGCAACAGCAATAATGAACCACTCCGACATTATTTACAGCCACCTAATATATTAAATTATTTTTTATTTACACAAAACAACTTATAATGAATGATTATTATATTTTTCAAAACATTTGTTACCACGTGGAATGTGAAAAAGATCTGATGATTTTTTCTCCTTCGCCACATCCTCCTCCAGTGGTCGTCGTAGTAGCTGCTCGACGGAAAACGCTTTGGCCTTGGGACTGAGCATCGTGTGCGACGTCGTGTGTCTGTGTTCGAGTGACGCGGTCATTGCGGTGCATGTGGTTATATTTTGTCCACCGATAACGAGCTGGATAGAGAGACGGACTACGTGAAGATAAGTGACGAGCGAGATAAGGTCTACGACGACAACTCGAATGTTTTTATCACAAGTGTGAGAACTCGCCCTGCCCTCGAGTGTTCCTTCCGTAGAAAGACGGTTGCACGGATAGTGGAGCTGTAGTACCCCTCTTTGAAACTCAGAGTACCCCTCCATCCCTTAGTGACAGAAACGCTCACTTAGTTTACAATCTAATTTCCTCTTTTACTGTACCTTACCTTGCCTAACGGTATTATTTATGTTTTTTGCAGTACCGTCTCTTGCCTAACTGTCTTGATCATAGCCTTAGTTGCTCTGTGAACTTTAGTATTATATATCCCTTTAATTACAATAACGTTTTCTAAGTTACAGGTCCATTCATGAGTTATAAACCCATTTTGTCTCTGACTTTCACTGCAGATCCCATATTTACAGTACACTTCCCTTACAGTTCAATTTCTTTAGATATACTACAGCTTCCTTAGTTACAGGACAGTTTTCTTACAGTAAGAATAATTTCATTATAGTACAATTTCTTTAGTTACCAATGCACTTCCCTTTGTCACAGTTCAGTTCCAATAAGCACATTTCCCTTAGTAACAGTACAGTCTAATTAGTTATTATACATTCTCAAAATTACAGTACCGTCCCCTTAGTTACAGTACACTCCCCTTTGATACAGTAAAGTTTTCTTAGTCAGAGTACTGGCCTAAGTTCAGCCAGCGAATGGTTCGCTAACGTTCGCGAACTATTTGACTGGTTTCCGACGTGGCCATTTGGGTTAATGCGTAGCGCATAAATCAGTCTAGCAGACGTTAACGACAAGCAGTTGACTGAACTTACCCCAGTTTCCTTAATTACAACTTCCTTAGTTACGGTACAAATCCCTTAGTTATTGTATTTTCTCCTTACGATACCGTCCTTTAGTAATAACAAAATTAAAACACAATTGTGTGTATCATCAAAGAATGAGCTGTTAAATTAATGACAAACAACAAGGTTACAAGAATCAAAAGAAGATAAAACTCCACATACCTATCTGAACAGCGACCACACGTCGTATAGCCATTAAATTTAACTTCGAAATGTTTATTATAATTTTTTGTCTTTCCAACAATTATATTCCAATGCTCACAGACGTTTATTTTCCCGCTGTGTATTAAAGTTTATTTCCATATTTAAGATGCAGGAGTTGTATGCACATGTACATGTACATGTAATGAATGAATGAATGGATGGATGGACACTCCAGCACGAAAAATACATCGGCTACCGGGTGTCAAACTACAATAAATGCACAAATTAAGTGATGAACAACATCAATATAAAAATTCAAGAGGTAAATTAAAACACAGTGCAATTAACTGCAAAAAATATAAATATCACAGACAGGTCAAACTAAAATTCAGTATCACGAAGAAACTGCAACAAAATTTCAGGATGGAATCGAAATTATACCATCACATTTCTTCTTCCAAATATATCTTGTCTAATTTCCTTCAGATGATTGCACTCTACTAAAATGTGGCGTACCGTCAGAGTACACAGACAGTGCTCACACTGAGGCGGAGGATCCATCTTCAGAATAAATAAATGGGTCAAGTATGTACATGTAATGATGCATAAATCGTCGGAAAATAGTCGACCCCATTTAATTAGTTACAGTACGATTTCTCATTCTAACCTTTGATAGGGTAAGTAACACTATCAGTCCTGCCATTGGTGTTATACATGACAGTGTTTGTTGTCAAAAACGTTTTGATGTATGTCATGTCATTTTACTTCATCCAGCACCCTCGTGTTAAGGTCAATTATGCTTGGAAAATGTACTAGGTACCTGTAACTAAGTACTACAGTTTTGTGCCAAACTAGGGGAGCTGTAAAAACATTAGGTTATATCGAAAATTAGCAATGGAATGTTCCACTTTCTTCAGTTAATACATCGAGGGAGATGTATAGTTCATATTTATGGGTAATAATTTGACAGATATATTGCATATATAATGACGTCCTAATGAAATTTTACAAGGCTTGAAATTGTATTATAGAAAACCAACATATGGTACGGTGGGATATGAAACATTGTACCGGGAACTGTAGAAAATTAAATGATCTGTATCTTCTGTAGGATGCCCACAAGAACAAGACGGATCATCTGAGATATATCGAAATAATTTATGACTATTAAGATCACTGATGTTTAGTCGGGGTTTACAGTGGAGTGTCTGCCCATGTCTGGGACCCAGATAAAATATCTAATGCTATATTCATAGTTATATGAGTTTACTTAACAATTCTTAACTAAAATATATGGTTAACAAATTCAATAACAATTTAAATATAGTGTTTTCATATTATAGAACAATGATATATAATCTTCAAAAAAGTAGGGGCACCTGAAATATTAATGTTAATATCAACTATTAGACCGAACATACGTTTTGACCACAGACATCCTAGTAAAGAACGTTCAGGTCTGTTTATCAACACACCGAAACACATTCCATAGTTTGCATGCATCACGCAGTTTTCCCCGTACACATGCGTAGGGTGTCATTCTCGATTTTGACAATTTCCGGGAAGGTCGATTAATCACTGTGGAACATTATTTTTGACAATCTTTTTCATTGTGTTGATCATACAGTTGTTATTGTTTTGTTTTTAGTAATTTTTATTGTTTTTGCGATTTCAAATTTCACTTTTCCTTCAAGATCTTTGGTGGTCATAAAACCTACTGTAATACTGAACTACCGGTTGTAATGTTTGCCCAGTTAATTCACTATTATCATATAACCATTCCCCACAGCTAATATACCTTACAATTTTGGCAATTGTAAATTCTTATTAGAGTTCCCCTACTTTTTTGAAGAGTATGTTATAGACATAATTCGTAAACGGGTTTGATTTATCTATGTATACATACGTAGTCTAGGATCGTCATAGGGCAATCAGTGTAGATATTTAGTGCAGTTAAGTAGCTGCCACGACCTCTTGCCGAGTCAGTGATGGGTCTTTCTTACTGTCAAAAAAAAAGAAGAAGAAAAAAACAAAAACGATTTCAAGCGGATACAGGTTAATCTAATAAAATCGCTCAAACATTCTGACATCAGCTTTGTCTTCAAACACCAAAACAAAGAACAATAAATAAATACAATACAATAAAATAAATAAATAAATAAAAATAAAAATAAAAATAAAAATAAAATTAAAATTAAAATAAAGTTAAATAAAATAAAATAAAATAAAAATAAAATTAAATTAAATTAAAAACGAAATGAAAATAATAATCATGATTAGGTCTTGAATTAGTTTCATGGTAACAGTTTAAATCTGTTTTAATCGTGGCGGACTGAGACACCTTTCTTGCACCAGTTGCAAGCAGCGAATGACAGTTTAATGATGTGGTATTGCCTATTGAAGGAAATAAGATAAAGGTCCTTGCTATGAATCTAGTTAGTATGGGAGCATATGGGGGATTTATTATGGAATGGAATGACATGCATGTAGTTAACTTCCAAATGGAAAGTGGTATGAGTATTATGGAGTAAAACGCTTCTTTTCTTTGGACGTCTCCAAATAAAACATATTGTTGGAGGGAGGAGAGGCGGATATTTTATTCAGACCACGTGATGCAATTACCACATATAGCAAATAAAATAGCCCTAGACTCATTCTATCATTTGACTTGTGCTTCCTCTACGGCAAGTTCAAGCACGTCTGTTTTGGCTTATCTTTACAATTCTCATGAAATGTGCAAAAGATGGGCGAGAAGGGATAGAATACGCTTCATGATGGCCATAGCCAACCCAGGCTCAGCCAAGCCTCTTCTAGACCAGAAGTGAGGTCCATGATATATGTGAGGGTATAGGTAACTTTTGGTGTGTTTCCACAAGAAAACTGTTCAAGCACGCCTGTCGTAGTCATAACCTCTGACTTCAGTTCACCAGATGAATTCTGAGAACAGATACGTCTTCTTTAGTACTATGTTATCCAGTTGAACGTCCTGCTTGATGAATGAATGGGATGTTATCAGTGACCAGTGACTTGAATACTTGAGACAATGGAAGATCAAAACTGGACCAAACAGTCTGCAACCTTCCGTTGTCAAACTGAAGAGGTCATGACTGATACAAAACGTATTTGTATCCAATCAAAAACATCAATGTTGGTCGCGCCAGTTGTGACGTCACGCGCGTGGAGGCATCACCTGATTGGCGGTATCTTGCAACACGTTGTCACCTCTTTGATGACAGTATAATATGTGTTTGACCGCAGCGTTATCTTGTCGTCTGCTAAACATCACCATTGTTGTCTGTTACTAGCAGGTTATCACTAGATAGCCTATCTTTCTCAGCCTCTTACCATCACTCAACAAGGGACTTGTTGTGTCTCATTAATAAAAACAAGTAGTTGTCTCACTTTATATCGTGTTTATTGTAAACATAAGTAGTTTCGGTCGGGGTAATGGACCGACCTCGGTACCATCGGCGTTGTCTCACTTTATATCGTGTTTATTGTAAACATACGTAGTTTCGGTCGGGGTAATGGACCGACCTCGGTACCATCGGCGTTGCAGCTGGTACGCATTTGATTCGCACCCTAATACGAACTCCCTCGTATAGTTGTAACGTTGTAAGGTGTAAGTCTAATAGATGGACCTTTCTCCAACTAACTATTAATATATGTGTGTACAAAGAAGCATGCATGGACCTTAATTGAAACAAGGCAGCACAAAATTCTACTTAAAATAAATGCATTTTAGACAGTCACAAAACGGTACTGGTAAATATTGGGAATGAACATCTGTCTATGTTAGGTTCTTCGGCCAATTTATCTTTATGCTTTAATAAATCACATATTTAATTAATCATATTTACGTTCGTATTTATATTTTCTTTGGCACAGATATAATTTAATTTGAAAGGTTGTTTAAATAACTCATTGGTTTGAAGTTACTTTTTATTTTTGGTACTAAAGATAACAACTGTGAAGTGGTATGCTGCCACTTATATAACAAGAACATGAAATGGTGCTCAACATTGTCGTGGTCAGCCTTTGTTGATTTTTTTACAAGGAAAATACATTGTCCTATTTTTCACAGAATCTGTTCTGAAATTGTATTGAAATGCATTCAAAAGTGAATGGTGCTGTGCAAACTTAATTTTCTTCCACAGATCTTCATACCAAAACTAGCGAAATATTTTATTGATCGATTTGATTGAAAACATGTTCTATTGCACAGAGAACAAAAGGATCAGGCACAAGTTTACTAACTTACGAGGTCCTCTCCTATATACATACAATATACTTGCCGACCATATTACATAACGGGGATTTATATTACATTTAAACAGCCCATGGTAACCAGAGAGAAAAAAATATATACTAAATAATATGAGAAAAGAAATAGCGATATAAGAAGACATACATACATATAATATTTCGTGTACAATTAAACGGTCGTTATCACACTAACAAATAATCCACATGGTAATTTAAATTATAATTTAGTAATCAAAACGACGAGTTTGTTGGATAAATATTTTTACACAAGTAAATATGTTTTATTATTAGCATCATTTAATGTGTTTGTCCATTTAACTGTAAATGTAAATATATTGGTTGAAAATACTGTAAGGAATTACTTGGAACCCGTGTCTGCTGTTCATATATTTTATCGAAGGAAAACAAAAGGACATTGTTTTCTAATCGGTATATACAGATACATGATGGGTCTGTTTTAAGTTCATACTTGTACAATTCAGCATTTAAAGGACTACACCCATGTCATAATCTTGTTTGAAATATACATTCTGTTTTATTGTACAGGAATATTAAATTGAAACTTTAACTACCAGTAGCATTATTGCTTTATTGAAAGACGATGTTGTTTCACACGTTGTCATTTCTGGGTTTCAGTTATTCTATAGATCAATAGCTGATCTGAACGACAAAACCGTTACCCGTGATCCAGACCGTATCTCAGCACAATGCAGAGCCGAATAGGCATTTGGCAAAATGGTGATTGATTCCATGGATCTGTATCTAGTGCCTCGTCTATAGCAGAACCGCCACTCCTGATATCCTTTACTGGACAACACATTGTTTTTGCACCGCCACAATAAAAAAGAACCGCTACAAAGAGAACTGCCACTCCCAGATTTATTTACTAAATCAAAACTTGCAGAGCTCATTGGAATAAAGGATGATTTTAATAAACTTGTTCTAGCAGAAGGAATGGATGTGTCCTCCCGATTTCTTAACATGTAGACAATGTTTCTGGTATACAATTAGTTAAGAAATCGGGAGTCATTCCTTTCATTACTTTAAACATTTTAAACAGCGGTTTTCTTTTCTCCTTTCAATAAATGTCGTCAAATCAGTTTCCGTATATATAAATATGAATGAAAGTTCTATATATTCGCATTAGAGTTTGACAACAGTCTGTATTCCTTTAATATCGAGATTATTATTTATTAAAAGTACTTGACACTAAACAGAAAGCCTTTTTTTTTCAAGAAAATTATAACAGTGTGTTACAGAAGCATACTCGACGAGTAGCCTACAGATCTTCCATTAACATATTCAGCATAGTCACTGTACAAGACCGATTCCAAAAGAAGTTATAATAGTCACTAATGTTACAGGAGGTTACAGTCACGTGGTGACTCACAGTTAGGTACTTTATGAGGATATATATTGCTTCAATTCTGTCTTTTCCGTCTTTAGGAGGACTACCACTTTAAAAAATGGCTATAATGATGTTAGCCTATATGTGTGTATTTTGCATCTGCCTATGCCAGAAATATAAACACTAGTAAATCAAATTAAAGAATAAATAAATAAACGAACGAACGGACGGACGGACGGACAGACGGACGAATAAATGGATACATGGATAAATATATAAAACTATGATTAAAAACGATAAATAAATAAAACAGTGAACAATACAACAATAATACCCAACATAGTTTAGCACCACCACCCATCCCAGAGATAAGCGACATGTGAAGTTAAAATGTGATACTTGAGATAACACGACGTGGGCCACACCATGTAGGTGTGTCTGTGATAACGTGTACGGGTGACCTTGAATGTTGTTAACACCTCACAGGTAGCACCACACCTGTAATATAACAGAAGGTAAAACAAATATGTTTGTTAATTCACTATAAATCACGATACGAACTAACGATGTTGTGATATGTGTATTGTGAAATCTGTTTACGTCAATGAACAGAATGCCAATGTCTTAATTTCCATGATTCACATACATTTGACAAAACACAGATTTATTTATTTATTATTCAATAAAAGGTTTGTTTTGTTTAACGACACCACTAGAGCACATTGATTTTATCCAATAAAATATTAATAATATATATATATATATATATAAACACCAACTACGAAAACAGATTTATTTTCAAAATCTACTAACGTCTGTCTGTGTATAGCAGTTTATATTTGAATAAGATGGCAATATTCAGTTTTAAGCAAGTCATAAATCTGTGTCATCCATTTAAATATGTTTAGTTACTGGGATGTTCCGCCCTGCGCGTGCTGTAACCTCACCGTGGTGCAGGGGTGTAGCATTCTCTTTGAGAATGGCCAATACAGCACAAATTGAAATTTTGAGTAAAAGTCAGTATCTATCTGTGATATTTGTATTTTTGCACAGTTCTTTACACTGTTTTTATTTAAATCTTGAATTTTTATATTGATGTTGATCATCACCTTATTTGTTTGCATTACCATAGTTTGACACCCAATAGCCGATGTATTTTTCGTGCTGGGGTGTCATTAAACATTCATTCATTCATTCATTCATTCATTCATTCATTCATTCATTCGTTCATTCATTTCCGTATTTCAGTCAGGACTCACATCATACACACCCTACCCCACAACCACCACCACCACCTCGTCTATCCCGATCAGTTCATTGGGCACATGTCGGCAGCAGCAATCAGAATATACGTGCTTGAACCTCAAGTGGATATAAGGACATAAATAGATTTGGTTTGTTCAAGCCCAAGGGTTTAAATACTGTTACAAGTATTAAAGCAATCTCCCCCTAGGTTACACAATATAATTACATAGTTTCTATCAGTAAAAAATGGAGAACATATATAATTAGTTTGACACAAATATAGAGCTGTGATAGAGGTAAATGTAGGCCATATGAAAGAGGTCAAACAAGGGAGGTAACTGAAATCGGACCAGACGATACATGGCGGTGATACTTCGTCACCAACAATGGGTCCCCAGTGACAGAAATCTTTCCAATGTCTAGAGAATGGAAGTAAAACTCTATTAACATGCGCATAACCATAACCATGGAAGGTTCAGACACGTTTATCCTGGGCACACGATTTGCGCCAGAACACATGTTCAAATCATACAAAAATTGAGGGCTATATTTCATTTTGAATAAATAAGTAAATTAGAAATATATTAACTTATGGACGAGGTACTAGATAGAGATTACTGGAATTAACCTCTATTTTGCATAATGCCAAATCGACTCTGCGTTGTGCAGAGATACGGCCCTGATCGCGTATTATTGTTTTGTCACTCAAATTAAGTAAATAAATATATATAGATGGTCAGCCCCCAAAATAAACATTATTTGTTAACCCATTGGTCTCCAAAGTGTACATAAAGGATCAGTCTTTATAGTAGATATTAATAGATTAAAATAATGTCACTCGTTTTGCTAATGACATTTACCAAAGCGTCATTGTCGTCATGTTATAAAATGATTTAAGTCTTTCATTCAATGAGACGACTTCCCAACCAGTTGACCGATAACTTAACAAGTTGATCTGTCCAGGACAATAGTTAATAGCTAGTGTTTAGTAAAAGAGACCAGGAGTAGGGATCGTATAACACCCCATTTCAACTGAGTTGGAGCCGGTACTGGGTCGCGATCCTAACACAAGTCTGTCGCGTTAAATCGGACAACTCAATCACCGTGACTGCACTACCGAGGCCGGTGTAATACATTGTGTAACGGGATAAAGTTATTGAAAACAAACATGCGTAGTTGAACATAATCATAACATTAACACCAGCGGAAGACGAGCCAGGATGTGACGTCACGTGGCTGATTGAGTTTGATTGATGAGGGAATGTTTCCCGTCATGCAAGTACTAGGAATTGACCCGGAAGAGATAGCGACGAAGAGACGCGAGGGCGTACCCGGACATTGGTCCAGGATGGAGGAGTGTTCATCTCGAGTCGGTACAGAGGACTGGCTACACTAAACATTTCAAACATAATCTTCTCCATATTTATCTCAGGGCCAGATGCAAAGGAGGACATGGACGTCAGATCCGACCCCGTTGAGATGGCAATTCACCCCCCCCCCCCATCACAAGTTTTCAAATCACATGAAATAGCTTTTTCATGTTTGACTTTGCCTTGAAACCTATGTTTCAGATCTCGCGTATATACTACAGAGGTGTTCGAGTTTATGAGAGTGAAATAGCCTTTTAGCTCATCCGGCAGATCCCTGAGATTCCAGAGGTGAATTTGTAAAATCCTCAATCCCACCTAGGGAATCCTAAATCCTCACTTATAAGACGGAGAATTAAACAGCATTTAATGACAACGTTTGTGCTTTTCAGAACAAAGTTTGTTTGTTTTGTTTAACGACACCACTAGAGCACATTGATTTATTGGATGTCAAACATTTGGTAATTTTTGACGTATGGTCTTAGAGAGGAAACCCGCTACATTGGTCTATTAGTAGCACGGTATCTTTTATATGTACCGCCCCACAGACAGGATAACACACACCACGGCCTTTCATATACCAGTTGTGGTGCACTGGCACCGACTGGGATCGATCCGAGACTGACCGCGCATAAAGCGAGCGCTTTACCACTAGACTATGACAAGGTCTGACTCTTATTCTAAAACATATTCATGGCACATTTCTTTCGACCTTCCAGGAAAGTGTCATCTCATACGGTAATATTGTTGTAGCCACTAACCGGTTTCATCTAACATCCTAAGATGTTGTTTGTAGGAAGAACAACATGAAATGAATATATTTTAAGTGAAAATATATGCCAAGAGATGCAAAATAACGAAAACAGAAGAAAATCAATAATTGGTTATAATCATGGTGATTTGAGTTTGACCTGCAGTGAAATATGTCTGCCAAATTGTGACCATTTTCCTTTCCAAATTTACCAGTCAAATGTTACTAAGGAGCACCAGGTACTGGGATCAAATGTCTTCACTGGTGATGTTTTACTTTCCGTGGCGACACCACGATTACTCATCCTATTTGGATTTGCTGTTGTTTTAAATATTACAACATAAATAAAATAAATAAAAATAAATAAATAAATAAATAAATAAATAAACTATTTCATAATAATAATAATAATAATAATAATAGAACAAATTGTATTGCATAGTTTATTTAGTTGTACTAAAAGATTCTATAATTCACGAGGCAATGTTAAAACATTCACACAATAAAGAAAACGAAAGCATTAACTGAATATAAAAACTCATTGCATTGACAGATTGCACTATACTAAAATAAATGTAATTTAAAGTGAAATAAACTTATCAAAGTGTGTGTCAAGCAATTACTCTGACCACATGACTACCTAAACCCATGGAAACGGATTAAGAAGAATTTTCTTTTCAGTACAAAATTCAGAATAAAAAGTAAATGGATGAACTATCAAATACTCCCCACTACATTTATTACCGGCTTGCTTAATATTTTAAAATGTCACATATTTTAAAATAAACATATTGAGTATAGTATTTAAATATTTATCATCAGATAATATAAATATACCCAGCATATTAAATATATAACATAAATAGCAATATATGTAAATAGCAATAAACATAATATAAACACCCAAACACATACGCAGTTGTATAATATATAGCATAATACTAGTATGTATACTCAAATAAATACACCAAGTACAATATTTAAGATAGTACTACCCATTCTCGGATAAACATACTTGGTATAGTGTTTGAGGTATGTTTACTTTAATAAGTATACATACAATATTTAAAACACTGACTGCAGGATAAATACAGACAGTTCAGCACATACCATCAACTTTACGTAATACGTTGGTTTCTGGGTACCACAACATTTCATAGTCAAACACAGTGTCTTAATCCTTTCTTAAAATCAAGCAGCTTGTATTTCTTTAATGTTCACGTGTTAGGTTACAACGTCAGATACCGTTGATTGTGCTCCAGTAACAGGAATCTTACAATCGTGAACAGCGACATTGTTAGCATCATTATCATAAGCGTGCATATAGAGAAACCCGCCAAAACCGGACTCTGTAAACTGGAGGAAATCTTTGAGCAAAATAAGCTGGCCTGAAACCTTTTCACCACGTATTTCTTTATATTTCATGTAAAAATGCGTAGTGGTTCGTTTTCAACTCTATATAGCTGTTTGGTAGTAATGTCAATATGAATAAACGTTATTATCCAGATTCGAACGTTTTCGGGCGGGGTTTTTTCGGCATTTGCGGTTTTCCTTCGACATTTTCGTTTCTTTCCGGCATTATTGTTTAATTCAGGCAAAAATCAGCCTGCCTGCATTTAAAAATAGGGGCCCCATACGCCTACGATCATCACAATGCGCCTCAGCATCGTCCTAAGCCACCCAGACAGACGGACAGACGAACGCAGAGTCGTTTAGAAGCCATACTGGGTGTTTTCAAACCTAAACTCGTCGGGGTTTACTTCCGAGACGGCCGCCGATGAGACGTCAGAGAAGTCCGTAACGTCGAGTGAGGTTTCCGTTTCCGGGATATCCTTGACCTGCGCGTTCTCGTTGTCTCCCTTTTCCACGAACGCGTGATTGATGAACTTCCGGACTTCGCCGATTATCTCCTGAGATCGCCTCCTCTTCGGGCTGGTAACCGGAAGTAGATACTCGTCGTCCTCATCTACATCCGGGCCGTGTCGTTGTCTTGGTAACGTGGACAGCTCGATGGACTCCATGCTGGGAGCCTTGCCGAGCTGAGCGATGACGTCACCGAACGTCGACTCGTACTGAGCGTCGCGATTCAGTGTCGACGCCGTGGAGAATGAGATGGAGGGCGTCGTGTATTCGCCGTCGTCCTTGAACGTCGACATCCCCGTCTTGCACGTCGCCATGGCCTCGTATGGAATTTCTGAGTAGATCATGGACACGGACTCTCTACCACTGGGGTCGGATTTAAAGGAGTTGTCCCTTCGTTCGATCGTGCCCTGATCACTGCCCCCGTCCATGGCGTAGTAACATTCACCGTTTTCCACCATTTTGCCTTCGACGCCCTTCGGAATCTGAGGCAGGTCGACCAGCTTGGTTTCACTCTTTCTGGGGAGTTTCATCTTAGCGGCGGACCCGGAATACAGGTGTCCGTTCCTGTCCTCGGACGTGTAGCTAGGGGGCGTGCCGTACAGCGCCTCCTCCACATCGACGTAAATCTTCGGGTCGCGCGAACTCCGTCTCTGGCCGAGCACGTTTCCGTTCATGGAAGTCCGAGCCTCGTTTCCAGACTTCGTTTCCTGACTTTCCGCTATCAGCTTCCTGGAAACAAGAAAATCAGTCAGGTGAGATAATTAATATTATACTACTGTTTTATCGTAAACGGTACTCTAAGTCTTCGAGATGTTTTGTCAAAACATACAATAACTTATATATATATATATATATATATATATATATATATATATATATATATATATATATATATATATATATATATAAAGACAATATTCTATAATGTGTGATGTTTAACTGTGTGCGTCTTTCTTCAATTTATTTATTTGTTGTTACCGTGTCATAAAATGAAAACTGATAATAGATAATGCAACGCTCTTGTGTATGTGAGATATGTGTGTGTTACTGAGAGAACCAGTATGCCTATCAAAACCCCAAACAGTATCGCTGCAACCCAGTCTGAATCTGAACCCACCTCATATACCAGGGGAATCCCGCCAGTGTTACTGAGAGCACCAGTATGCCTATCAAAACCCCAAACAGTATCGCTGCAACCCAGTCTGAATCTGAACCCACCTCATGTACCAGGGGAATCCCGCCAGTGTTACTGAGAGAACCAGTATGCCTATCAAAACCCCAAACAGTATCGCTGCAACCCAGTCTGAATCTGAACCCACCTCATGTACCAGGGGAATCCCGCCAGTGTTACTGAGAGAACCAGTATGCCTATCAAAACCCCAAACAGTATCGCTGCAACCCAGTCTGAATCTGAACCCACCTCATGTACCAGGGGAATCCCGCCAGTGTTACTGAGAGCACCAGTATGCCTATCAAAACCCCAAACAGTATCGCTGCAACCCAGTCTGAATCTGAAATTGAAAAACACAACAAACTTAGTACACCACTAACAGAACAATAATTTGGAGGTTTTTCTTTTTAAAAAAATATCTACAAAGATTCTTTCATTAAATATCTTAACATCGACTGTTATTTTAATGTTTCTAGTACCTACAACTATGAAGATGTTGAGTAACTTCAGAAGCAGTCGTTATAGTAACAGAATTGATGAGATAATTTAAAAATAAACTATACTTCACACAAATTACTATAGTGTGCAAAAAACAACAACAACCAATTAAAGAAAACAAAACAACATAAAACAACAACCCGCCCCCAACCCCCCCCCCCCCCCCCCAAAAAAAAAAAAAAAAAAAAAAAAAAACAAGAAGCAAAAAAACCCAGCAAAACAACAACAAAAACCAACAAACACACAAACAAAAAAACTGTAATTATTAAATTTGCTAGTTTTTAGCTATGTCTATCCTAATCGGCGACATTCACCGCGAGAATAACCGTAATATGTTCATATGAACATACGTACTAGTATTCAAATATGGCATTACATAACATTTCATTGTACTTTTGCATGGAATTGATATATCGAGAAACAACCTATGTTTTTCACAACACGCCTGTAACTGTTACAAACCTTGTGAAATAACATTTTGATCTACCAGTACTACCCTGTCACGACTTGCATGTGCCTGTCAAATATGTACCATGTGATTTATTCACTCCTGATTCAGTGACCTGTTATTTGTTAGTAGATGTCGATATGTACAGGGTTACTGATTCCTGTTTTAGCTACCTGTCACTGTATGCACATGCATGTTAAATATGCACCGTGTTACTGACTGTACTACTAGCAACAAACGTGTCACTGTTTGCACATGCCTGTCAGGTATGTGGTGTATTACTTACTGATTCCTGTTTCTGTGAGACCCTCCAACATCCAGGGATAAATTCCAACCTCCAGATCCAAGGCGTCGTTACCACAACGTAGGACTATCTCACTTGACGCTGAAATATCCAGAAAATTAAATAATCATAATGACAATGTTGTGTTCGCACAACAAAAACAATACCATACAATATGCAATATTAAAATAATAATAATAATAATTGACAATATCTCGTGTTGGTCTAATTACACTATTTTGTACATCACAATAAGAAACACTGAGAAAGAACTAACAATTTAATTGGCTGGACCAATAGACTCAGTAGTAACGGACGGAAAACTCTATTAACATGCTTATATCCACCTAGGGTTCAGGCATGTCCATCCTGAGCTCTAGTTCTGATTTGAGCTAGATCTCCTGTCCAGGACAAAAAGAGGGAATAAATTAGTGAATTAAAACTATATGAATAGTAATTTAAGCCAAAGTATGGGGTGGGTGTTATTTAAATTACTTGCGTAGTACGACTATGTATGCCATTGAATTATGAGTAGTAACACCGTAATGATTCCTTATATAGCGAAGTAGTGCCACCTACAAAACCACCGACCCCAGTAGCGTAGTGATAAGGCATTGGACATAAGGTTGGTAGGTACTGGGTTCGCAGCCTGGTACCGGCTCTCACACAGAGCGAGTTTTAACGACTCAATGGGTAGGTGTAAGACCACTGAACCCACTTCTCTCTCACTGACCACTAACCCTCTGTCCTGGACAGACAGTCCACATTAGCTGAAGTGTGTGCCCAAGACAGCATGCTTGAACTTTAAGCACGAAAATAAGTTAAAATGAATGAAGAAAACCTACCAAACCAACACCGAGCACTATGGCCAAGTCAGTGGTAGATTCTACCAACAGGTCTCACATGGTCAGTGCTTGATGGGTGTCACTAAGCCCAGCTCCTCTAACAACCACTCACAGCTAACTAAATCTAGATTATGTATTATTTACCTTCAAAACTAAGCCACACGAACTTGGGTAGACCTGGGTTCGCCAACGTCAGTTGCAGCGACAGCGGCGTCGTCGTCTTGGTGAGCGACCTCAGCAGACTGGCGGGCACATCGTTGGTGTTTTCACACCCGAACCCTAGCAGGACGCCCTTGTCCAGAACCTCCAGTCGCGAGCAGTTCCCCACCTTCGTGGTCGGCAGTCTCAAGTCTATGGCGAAGATCTCCACCTCGGCAGTGGTGCCGACGCGAGACGACTGGATGGTACAGGAGCAGGATCCGTTCTTGAAGGTCTCGGTGCTCTGAGGATTGTACATGGCGTACACGATCAGACCTCGGATGTACACACGCGGCTGACAGATGTCGCCTACCAGGGAATCTGTAAAAACAATGGAATAAAAGTTAAATTTTGTTTTGTTTAATGACACCGCTACAACATGTTGATTAACTTTATTGGATGTTAAATATTTGGTAATTGTTTGGAGAAAACCCGCTATAGCAGGGTATCTTTTATAATCACTTTCCCACAGACAGGACAAAGGGATATTCAGACATTAAAGTAGCCTACAGTCCAGGGACCTAATTCACTAAACTCTCACAGCTTTGGGATCTCACAGTGTAGTAAAAAGAGGTGCAAAGACAGTGCGATGTTGTTAAGGAGAGCCTTGTGAATTAGGCTCCAGATTGGGATCTCACAGTGTAGTAAAAAGACGTGCAAAGACAGTGCGATGTTGTTAAGGAGAGCCTTGTGAATTAGGCTCCAGATTGGGATCTCACAGTGTAGTAAAAAGACGTGTAAAGACAGTGCGATGTTGTTAAGGAGAGCCTTGTGAATTAGGCTCCAGATTGGGATCTCACAGTGTAGTAAAAAGACGTGTAAAGACAGTGCGATGTTGTTAAGGAGAGCCTTGTGAATTAGGCTCCAGATTGGGATCTCACAGTGTAGTAAAAAGACGTGTAAAGACAGTGCGATGTTGTTAAGGAGAGCCTTGTGAATTAGGCTCCAGATTGGGATCTCACAGTGTAGTAAAAAGACGTGTAAAGACAGTGCGATGTCTCATGTTGTTAAGGAGAGCCTTGTGAATTAGGCTCCAGATTGGGATCTCACAGTGTAGTAAAAAGACGTGTAAAGACAGTGCGATGTTGTTAAGGAGAGCCTTGTGAATTAGGCTCCAGATTGGGATCTCACAGTGTAGTAAAAAGACGTGTAAAGACAGTGCGATGTTGTTAAGGAGAGCCTTGTGAATTAGGCTCCAGATTGGGATCTCACAGTGTAGTAAAAAGACGTGTAAAGACAGTGCGATGTTGTTAAGGAGAGCCTTGTGAATTAGGCTCCAGATTGGGATCTCACAGTGTAGTAAAAAGACGTGTAAAGACAGTGCGATGTTGTTAAGGAGAGCCTTGTGAATTAGGCTCCAGATTGGGATCTCACAGTGTAGTAAAAAGACGTGTAAAGACAGTGCGATGTTGTTAAGGAGAGCCTTGTGAATTAGGCTCCAGATTGGGATCTCACAGTGTAGTAAAAAGACGTGTAAAGACAGTGCGATGTTGTTAAGGAGAGCCTTGTGAATTAGGCTCCAGATTGTGTGTTAAGGAGAGCCTTGTGAATTAGGCTCCAGATTGGGATCTCACAGTGTAGTAAAAAGACGTGCAAAGACAGTGCGATGTTGTTAAGGAGAGCCTTGTGAATTAGGCTCCAGATTGGGATCTCACAGTGTAGTAAAAAGACGTGCAAAGACAGTGCGATGTTGTTAAGGAGAGCCTTGTGAATTAGGCTCCAGATTGGGATCTCACAGTGTAGTAAAAAGACGTGCAAAGACAGTGCGATGTTGTTAAGGAGAGCCTTGTGAATTAGGCTCCAGATTGGGATCTCACAGTGTAGTAAAAAGACGTGCAAAGACAGTGCGATGTTGTTAAGGAGAGCCTTGTGAATTAGGCTCCAGATTGGGATCTCACAGTGTAGTAAAAAGACGTGCAAAGACAGTGCGATGTTGTTAAGGAGAGCCTTGTGAATTAGGCTCCAGATTGGGATCTCACAGTGTAGTAAAAAGACAGTGCATGTTGTTAAGAGAGCAATTAGTGCGATGTTGACAGTGCGATAAAGGAGAGCCTTGTGAATTAGGCTCCAGATTGGGATCTCACAGTGTAGTAAAAAGACGTGCAAAGACAGTGCGATGTTGTTAAGGAGAGCCTTGTGAATTAGGCTCCAGATTGGGATCTCATACAATGATTTCAGTGAACTTACAACTGATGAAAATCTTTAGACTTAAAAAAACCTATAGACTTAAGAACGGTATCTAAACTCATCAATAATCTCTGAACCAATTATGGCAGTCGTTTTTGATACATTCAAGACAAGCACGAGTGGAAATCCTCTTGTATTACCTTTTAAATACTAAATATACACCGACCAAAACAGTAAATGTTCTTAGTGACACTCAAATCCTAATGTAATTCTTAAAATAATTACTTGTCCTCAACTAGTGGCAGTCCTCTTACCCGCTATGTATGTCTGGTTGAGACGCATTGACCTTACATACAACTGTCTTTTTGTTTCACTGGTCACTATTAATCAGAACGATATATATTGCTACCCCCTGTCAACCAACATTGTCGAACACTGAAGGATCTAACGCATGTATCCTTACAAGTTCTCATTTGTATGTATTAATGTAATATTCTTATTTTAATGGTGTTTTTGGTAAGGTGCTTTGGGTTTTTAATTTTTTTATTTCACAGGCCATAGCAAGCAGACTTCTTACCCTATGTATATTTTCACCTTTCATAGTAAATTCTTACACTGACCCCATCCGGGTCCCTTAACATTTTAACATTTTAATTCATGAAAGAACGAGTACTAGTAAGCCTGTCGCCATTACAGTGGTCACAAAGACTATTCCTACTGAAAACGCAGCAAGGGATCTTTTATATTCACGTTCGTATAGAGAGGACAGTACACACCATAGCCTGTGATCTACTAGACATGGGGTACTGGTTAGAATCGGAAACAACGCTAGTACATCGAGAGTAATTGATTATGCGGCCCATCGCACCTCTTGTGAGAGCTCTATAACTGCACTACATTCTACCACATTCGGAGAGGAGGAAATAACACAGTCTAATGAAAGCGAACAATATTACAAGACAGTACATATCGTCGCCTTTAATGCACTAATCGCGAGGTACTGGATGGAATTAGAAGCGATCAGAGTCCATCAAGGACGATCGATCCTGCAACTCACCGCACTTCAGGCAGGCGCTCTAGGTCTATATCTACATCAAACCACCCGTTCCGGTGTGAGACCTACCTTTGACACAGCGGTAGTTGACGTGCGAATAGCTGGCCACGTCGCCGGTGGAGGAGGAACACGACTCGTTCCACCTGTCGGTCGGGAACGAACACTTCGTCTTGCCTGTGCACTCCTCCAGGATGTTCTCGAGGATGTCGTGACGGAACGGACGCCTGCAGTCCGCCTTCTCGTCCACCTGACAGCACGGTCCCTCCGAACCAGAAGTGCTGTTACTGCAGTCCCAGGACAGAGGACAACCCTTTATGGCTTTGTAGCCGTAATACGCCCGGTCCACTGCCAGCCTCTCTTTGAGTCTGCACTGGAGTGCGTGGTTGTCTTGGTTACAACCATTATGGCAGACGTCAGATTGTTTGATTGGGTTGGAACTGGCTGGAAGAATAATCATTTAAAATTGCAATTAATGCTAATTATATACCAGCAAAGTATTCAACACTGATCTGTTCACGCAACTATTTAATATTAAGACACTTATCAGTTTACCAAGCTGATTAATTTTAAGACACTTATCTGTTTACGAAGCTGTTTAATATACAGACACTTATCTATTGACGTAGCTGTAAATATTAAGACACTTACCTATTTATGTAGCTGTTTAATATTAAGACACTTATCTGTTTACGTAGCTGTTTAATATCCAGACACTTATCTATGTACGTAGTTACAGTCAAACCTGTCCTAGCGGCCACCTGTAAATAGCGGTCACCTGCCTTAAGCGACCACCTTTTCCCTCCCAAACGATTTATAATATAAATGAACCTCTAATAAGCGGTCACCTTTATAACACGGCCAGCGGCCATCTAAATCGGATTCCAAATCGCTAAAATACCTGTATTAAGCGGCCACAGCAAATGTTTACTGTTATATAAAAGGGATATTTTAAAAACAGCAATAAGGTACAGCAAATAACCGATCTTCACACCTTCAGGAATACTAGTACTAATTCAGTCCCGACATCTCAACTGTGTATCAGTTAAGAAAGTATGACTCTGAAATGCATCTAATTGCTTCTGGGCAGGCTACGCTTGACATGTTTAGATTCACGTACTAAGACAATGCATCGCATGAAGTAGGAATTAAATAATTAAATGGAAAAAGAAAACAAACTTGTTGAGAACGGTTAATTTAATACATTCCAGTTGCAGTTTTTTCTGCAGGAGGCGATATGTCAAAAATTGATATATAGTTAATTGTGAAGCACACATCCGTTAATTAGCAGTACAGACGGTAAACTCAGAAACAACAAATGTTTTAAAGACTATGTGGCAACCTGTAATCAGCGGTCACCTGTCTTAAGCGGCCATTTTATATAATCCCTTGTGTGACCGCTTAAGACAGGTTTGACTGTATTTAATATTAAGACACATATCTAGTTATGAAGCTGTTTAATATACAAACAATTATATGTTTACGTAGCTGTTTAATATTAAGACACTTATCTATTTACGTACCTGTTTCATATTAAGACACTTATCTATTTACGTAGCTGTTTAATATTAAGACACTTATCTATTTACGTACCTTTTTCATATTAAGACACTTATCTATTTACGTAGCTGTTTAATATTAAGACACTTACCTGTTTACGAAGCTGATTAATATTAAGACACTTATCTGTTTACGAAGCTGTTTAAAATACAGACACTTATCTGTTTACGAAGCTGTTTAATATTAAGACACTTATCTATTTACGAAGCTGTTTAATATTAAGACACTTTTCTGTTTACGAAGCTGATTAATATTAAAACACTTATCTATTTACGTAGTTATTTAATATTAAGACATTTATCTACTTATGAAGCTGTTTAATATACAGACAATTATCTGTTTACGTAGCTGTTTAATATTAAGACACTTACCTATTTACGTACCTGTTTGATATTAAGACACTTATCTATTTACGAAGCTGATTAATATTAAGACACTTATCTATTTACGAAGCTGTTTAATATTAAGACACTTTTCTGTTTACGAAGCTGATTAATATTAAGACACTTATCTGTTTACGAAGCTGTTTAATATCATGACACTTAAAGTTTACGTAACTGTTTAATATACAGACACATGTCTATTTACGTAGTTATTTAATATTAAGACACTTATCTATTTTTGAAGCTGTTTAATATACAGACAGTTATCTGTTTACGTAGCCGTTTAATATACAGACACTTATCTATTTACGTAGCTGTTTAATGTTAAGACACATATCTATTTACGTAGCCGTTTAATATACAGACACTTATCTATTTACGAAGCTATTAAGACGCTTCACCAATTATGTAGTTATTTAATATTAACACCCTTCTCCAAATACGTAGATGTTTAATAATAAGACACTTTTCTAATTCCGCAGCTGTTTAATACTAAGACACGTTGTTAAATGCTGAAACACTTATGTTATGCACTTAGTCATTTACACTTCTCCAGTTAAGTAGCTGTTTAATATTAAGGCTTTAAATATTTCTCCAATTACGAAGCAAACGAAATTCCTCTTTCATATCATTAGTTCATAAAAGTCATCTTTTGTATTGGCAGTGTTAGGGTTAACGTTGGGGTGACGGTAGAGTGACGAGGTTACTGGGAGATCCGGACGATCAATCACCACTAATCAATTATTGGTTTGTATTAGATTGATGACTCCAGCCTCCGGCTGAGTTCCTTCAGAGTTTCCATTGAACTCCACTGCTAAATATGCGAAATATTAAGTATGTTAAATATTAAAGTCAGTGAGTATGTTAAATAAAACAAGAATATTGTGTTAATAGTAGTAGTTACGTCAGCACTTGTATAACACAAGTTTATAACTAAAGCAATATACGCACAACAAAAACATTCCATGATCAGTGGCGTAGCCAGAGGGGGGGGGGGGGATGGCCCCATGCCCCCCCCCCCCCCAATTCCGGACATTTTTACCTTTTCGCTTATTAATAACATTAAAAAGGTTCCTGTGTCATATCCCACTACTCGATATCATTGTTTGCTTGGATGCCAGGTGCCCCCCTCCCCACCCCCAATACAAAATCCTGCCTACGCCACTGTTCATGATCGTGCACTAGTTTCAAACCGAATAGAACATTTAAATGAATAAACTGCAGAATATTTTAATGATGTTATTGCAATGGAGAATTTTATCGATTTTACCTAGCACAGACTTCAACCAGAAAATCAGATTAGGAACTTGTAGTCTATTGGTTTGTGATTTACGCGGCTTATTTAAAGGAATTCATATAAAAACAAGAACTATACCGATAAAATGATAGAATTATTGTTATAATGTTAATGATCCTCGCTTGTTGTATGGTGTTTGATCGACACAGGATCGCTTGCGCATGAGACTGAGTTTCATATTTCAATAAAGAAAGAAAGAAAGAAATGTTTTTATTTAACGACGCACTCAATACATTTTATTTACGGTTATATGGCGTCAGACATATGGTTAAGGACCACACAGATGTTTTAGAGGAAACCCGCTGTCGCCACTTCATGGGCTACTCTTTCCGATTAGCAGCAAGGGATCTTTTATTTGCGCTTCCCACAGGCAGGATAGCACAAACCATGGCCTTTGTTGAACCAGTTATGGATCACTGGTTGGTGCAAGTGGTTTACACCTACCCACTGAGCCTTGCGGAGCACTCACTCAGTGTTTGGAGTCGGTATCTGGATTAAAAATCCCATGCCTCGACTGGGATCCGAACCCAGTACCTACCAGCCTGTTGACCGATGGCCTAAACACGACGCCACCGAGGCCGGTATATTTCAATAAAGAGACAATAATAAAGGTATGCACGAAACAGAAATACATTGACGTGTTTGTGTTAGATTATTGATATTATTTTCTAAAATGATCTCATGGTACAGACCATTCTGTACAAACCTGTGCCATAAATAAAACAAATAAAAAAGAAACAAACGTATAGCTAGGACCGACAACCAAAACTGGATATGTCCAAAAGTTACAAAAATTACAGTAATGTTTTAGTTCACTTAATTTAAAAAAAACGAAATATAGTTAGTGTTTGGTGGTCATGCATAGAATAGGAGGCATAGATAGCCAATAAGTCGACTAAATAAACAATCTTGCTTTCTTTGAGAATTTTCAGAAATTTATAAACGTTAAAACTTGTTATTTTTAAAATCATAACTTTGGACATAACCAGTTGTGGCTGTCAATCAATAAAACGTAATTAGATATCGCATAGTTAGGGAACCAGAAGACTTGCAAGTTATGTCTTTAGGCCTTCAAAGATATTTTTAACTTTTATCATATTTTTAACATACAAAACACATAATGATGATACTATTTTCAGGTTCTTATTTTGGCGAGATTTAGGAAGACATATATTATTACGAAACTTTAATTTAAAATGCTTGCCCTAGAACCAAATTGTAGTCCTCAATACTTTTCTACGCCCAACATAATTGCGGAAATGTCATTATATTACAATATATGTGACATACTATTCTTACCTGCTAATATGACGGACACACACACGGACAACACAACACACACAATTTCACAATGTCTACAAGTCATGCTTCTGAAAGCAAAAACTGTTCTTGTTAAAAACAAAGTAACTTTCCGGCAACTCCCGGGACATCAAATCAAAAGACTGACTTCCTACATGCTTAATATTCGCGATAGATCCGTACGTACGATGAAGAGTTACGAGAGATCATCAACTTCTGATGGTCCAGCCGATGTTGTCAGTCCAAGGAGTGCGCTGCCCGAATAACGCAACTCTCACAAACAGAGCCGCACCAACGTGTGTAACTAACGGATAAAGGGAGGTAAATGAGCTGGTGTTTGTGTCGGGCGAGGTGTCACGGCTGACTAAGCGAGGATGTCCACGGGTTGACGTAGATGAGGTGCGTGTTCCAGTCTAACACGGAGCTCGGCGTCACGAGCAGACGCGAATCAATCACGCAGATTACCGTGATCGATGGCTTTGCACCGTCACAAAAACATGTCGGCTGAAGGCGCAGGGGAAGGGTTGGGTTTTGGCGGATGACAGAGGAATGTTAAAATTACATTTAAAAAACACCATCAGACTCCTTACCATGGTGATACACACTTGTACACTGAAGATAGTCTTGTTTAGTCTATGCATAGAAGCAAACTGAACTAATCAAAGACGATTTCTGATGGTAGGGGCGTTATATAGTAGGTGGTCAAGGTACCACTGGAGACCTTTCGAAGTGGCCAGACTAAGCTTACCGCAAACGGTGATAGAAAATGTCACGCATGTGTTGGAGAGACAAGGACTGTGATGTAGACGTGGACAACAAAAGAAGTTAAAATACAGAAGCTGCCAGTTACCTTTTTTGTAGAGCAATATGCCTTCTGCTCCTACATTATGTATCTCCAAATTACAACTTATGAGATATTTTAAGGCATGTTTATTCTATATCGATTTGAAACCGTACCTTGTCTGTCAGAATCGAATCACATGCACTGGTTTAACAGAATGTGACATAGAAAAACTAATTTTATAATAAAAAGGCAGTTATTTTCACAATATGACTCATCATTAATTAATAAAACGTCTCGTCCAATACCAAGTCACTGATATTGATGATTGTATATCATTCAGTATCAGCAGGATAACAAACAACCTTCCATTGATTTACCCACCAAAGTTAGAAATAAAAGTAAACTACCGATGATATAATCAGAACGACTAAATCGCATCACTAATCGCTGCCAAGTGCTTTGTCTATAGGAGAACAGCCACTCCTCAAAACTACATCCCTTAGTCATCTGTAGCTATAGCCCCGGCGCGTGCTGTAACCTCACCGTGGTGCAGGGGTGTAACATTCTCTTTGAGAATGGCCAAAACAGCACACATTGAAGTTTAGAGTAAAAGTCGGTATCTTATCTGTGATATTTGTATTTGTATTTTTAACAGTTCTTGACACTATTTTTATTTATATCTTGAATTTTTCTGTTGATGTTGATCATCACCTTGTTTGTTTCCATTACCATAGTTTGACACCCAATAGCCGATGTATTTTTCGTGCTGGAGTGTCGTTAAACATTCATTCATTCATTCATTCATTCATTCTGTAGCTATAGAAGGACTGCCACTCGCAAGACTAAACCCCTAGTAATCTGTAGCTATAGGAAGACTGCCACTCCAAAGACTACACCCCTAGTAATCTGTAGCTGTAGGAAGACTGCCACTCCAAGACTACACCCCTAGTCACCTGTAGCTGTAGGAAGACTGCCACTCCAAAGACTACACCCCTAGTAATCTGTAGCTGTAGGAACACTGCCACTCCAAAGACTACACCCCTAGTAATCTGTAGCTGTAGGAAGACTGCCACTCCAAAGACTACACCCCTAGTAATCTGTAGCTATAGGAACACTGCCACTCCAAAGACTACACCCCTAGTAATATGTAGCTATAGGAAGACTGCCACTCCAAAGACTACACCCCTAGTAATATGTAGCTGTAGGAAGACTGCCACTCCAAAGACTACACCCCTAGTCATCTGTAGCTGTTGGAAGACTGCCACTCCAAAGACTACACCCCTAGTAATCTGTAGCTGTAGGAAGACTGCCACTCCAAAGACTACACCCCTAGTGATCTGTAGCTATAGGAAGACTGCCACTCCAAAGACTACACCCCTAGTAATCTGTAGCTATAGGAAGACTGCCACTCCAAAAACTACACCCCTAGTCATCTGTAGCTATAGGAAGACTGCCACTCCAAAGACTACACCCCTAGTCATCTGTAGCTATAAGAAGACTGCCACTCCAAAGACTACACCCCTAGTCATCTGCAGCTGTAGGAACACTGCCACTCCAAAGACTACACCCCTAGTAATCTGTAGCTATAGGAACACTGCCACTCCAAAGACTACACCCCTAGTAATCTGTAGCTGTAGGAAGTCTATAACGGTACGTCGTCTGTAGTACCCAATATGCAGACAATGTGAACGACATAACCGTAATAGTAATACAATCATATCCTCCACACAAGGGTATTGACAAGTTTGTGATCGTTTCCTCAAAGCACATGACCGTGCTTTGTGGTAACATTCATTTGTCATAGATCCTTTTAATTGTGTTTTGTGCAGAAATACATGTTTTTATTACGGTTACAGTATTGTCTTTCAGACTGTACGAGTTGTTTCTCTCTTTTTCATCGGACCTGTTCACATCATTACTTTCCTTTGTTAACTTCCTGCACGGGTACAGTGTTTGTGTACATCCATGCACCAACCTGACATTCTCCCCTGCGCGGGCTGTAACCTCACCGTGGTGCAGGGGTGTAACATTCTCTTTGAGAATGGCCAATACAGCACAAATTGAAGTTTAGAGTAAAATTCGGTGTCCGTAAAATTCTGTGATATTTGTATTTGTATTTTTGCACAGTTCTTTACACTGTTTTTGTTTAAACCTTGAATTTTTATATTGATGTTGATCATCACTTTATTTATTTGCATTACCATAGTTTGACACCCAATAACCGATGTATTTTTCGTGCTGGGGTGTCGTTAAACATTCATTCATTCATTCATTCATTCAACCTGACATTCTCGTTCTCTATAGCTAATGAAGCTGATCTACCCCACGACAGTTACTACCCAAAAAAAGAAGAAGAAAGAAATGTTTTATTTAACGACGCACTCAACACATTTTATTTACGGTTATATGGCGTCAGACATATGGTTAAAGACCACACAGATAATGAGAGAAGAAACCCGATGGGCTACTCTTTTCGATTAGCAGCAAGGGATCTTTTATATGCATCATCCCACAGACAGGGTGGTACATACCACGGCCTTTGATATACCAGTTGTGGTGCATTGGCTGGAACGAGAAATAGCCCGATGGGTCCACCGACGGGGAGCGCTGTACCACTGGGCTATGTCTCGCCCCGCATTTACTACCAATTCCCGATAGTAGGGGCGTTACATAGTAGGCGTTCAAACTGCTAGTGAACACTTTTCCATCGTGGTCAGACTAAGGTTACCGCAACGATCATAGGAAATGGCAGGTATGTGTTCGAGAGACAAGGGCTGTGATGTAGATGTAGACAACAAGAAAAGATGAATGACAAGAGGAGCTGCCAGATCGGGAAACTGACTGGAATTTAAAAGATACAAAGGAAAAGGGGCAGTAGGGTGAAATCTGACGACGTTCATTGTTTAGGCAAATATTTACGAAGATGTTCATTATTCATTCTCAAATTTGATGCATTTTGTGTTGAATATCTTGAGATTTTCATATATATATATATATATATATATATATATATATATATATATATATATATATATATATATATATCGGTCTATAAAAGAAACACA
This sequence comes from Gigantopelta aegis, assembly GCF_016097555.1. NCBI lineage: Eukaryota > Metazoa > Mollusca > Gastropoda > Neomphalida > Peltospiridae > Gigantopelta > Gigantopelta aegis. The sequence goes on along the minus strand of NC_054702.1, from coordinate 3,917,605 downwards.
ATATATTGAACTTTTCAGTACAGCTTTATGCAATCATGTGACAAGAGTATAAAAATAATAACATGTTTATAGATGTTTCATAAAATAAACAAACTAATCATATTGTTAACCAATCAAATACAAATATTCTAAAGAACTTTGGTGCAAGTGAACAACACACAGATACACACTTTTATAAGTTAATACACACACACACACACACACACACACACACACACACACACAGCCACACACACACACAGCTACACACACACACACACAGCTACACACACACACACACAGCTACACACACACAGCTACACACACACACAGCCACACACACACACACGCAGCTACACACACACACACACACACAGCTACACACACACACAGCTACACACACGCACAGCTACACACACACACACACACAGCTACACACACACACAGCTACACACACACACAGCTACACACACACACACACACACAATACACTATATAACATGTCCAGTACTACATTATTACAATCTGAAATATAAATTGCACGATTCCTAGTATAATAATTGAAATGTTTCTAACCATCCAATCTACTCGTGATTTGATATGGGTACGCGTACGTTTATAGCAGAATGGAAGGTTTATCAGTAAATATCAAATTGGATAAGTCGTAAGTGAGAAAAAAAATTCTAATTATAAGTGGATAAATGGATTGACATGATTTTGTAACACATAAATCTGAATCGTAAAACACAAAACAGTTGTTTTTGTTGGGATTTTTATCATGACTGCCAAACATTTTGTCAACCCTTTTCAATTCACTACAATTGTCGATTGGATCATAACAAAAAAAACAACCTTAAATCATGTTAGAGTTGCTTTTAAAGTGTGTATAGTATTGTCTTAACCAATATTTACAACCACATGGATACTAGACATATATTACTTCATGTCAATAAGCTCTAACGTGCATTATACAATAATTGCAGTTGAACCGCGTGTGTGCGTTAGTTGACAGTGATAAGCTTGAAAATCAAATGGCTTCAATAGTTTTCTTCTTTTAAACAAAATTAGATACCTTTCAAGTTTCCCCGACAAAACCCACCAATAGCCAGGAAAGTAATACTAAAGTAGTGTCGGAAATAGAATAAAACTGATTTTCGTTGATTATTTCTTTCATATTAAACTGTAAATATTTTGTAAATATCTATTTAATGATACTCTTCCTAATTTAGCATTTACTTCTTTGGGTAAATCACCTGTTTATTGACACCCGTCTTTTAATTTCAAGAGTAAACACCACCTTGTACATCAATGAGAGCTCAAACAAGTAAATGCTAAATTAGATAGAGCATCATTAAATAGATATTTACAACATAGTTACTTGTCAGTTTAACATGAAAGACATAATCGACGAAAATCAGTTTTATTGTATTTCCAACACTACTTTAGATGCATATTTAACATGGGTTTAAAAACACCCATTATAAAGTTTATATTGGTGTCTTCAAAGACAAAAGAAGGATTCTTGACCTCTTTTACAATTACGTATTCGAAACCAGTCCTATTGTAAAATTCTACTAGTTTTGCCTTTCGTTGTTTTTAATAGTAGAGAGCCAGACCGTCACATAATATGCAACTTGAGTTTTATTTTGTTTTAAAAATATATATAATAAATGGCAGCATATCCTTTTTCACTAAAAACATATTTGCCACAAATGTTGGTAGTTAATCATGACTTACATCTAATATATAAAGACGTGAAAATACTTGTTGCTAAGTTATCAACACTGACGTGTCCCTCGTGTCTTCGTTAGTGAAGATGATCTTTCATTTAACCAATCAGAAAACTGTTAACAGACGTCCACCGGAAACCAAACGAATGACTGCTCATGACGAACGTTCACCTATAGTTCTTCCCACAAGGAACGCCTTTTTTCATACTATGGAATTTAATACAAGTCATTTATTTATGAGCCGATTGTTTTCTAAATTGTACACAAAAAATAGTTTGGTTTTTTTTTTGTTTTTGTTTTTTGTTATTTCCCAAACACGTTAATTTTCTTCTGACGTCAAACCAAACTGAAATTAATTACAAAAAAACACACACAACAAAAACGTTTTTGTAGGAGGCGTTGGGAAGATAGGAAAACACATGTTCTTAATGACACCTCAGCCCATTTTAAACAACGTCTACGGCGTCTAAAATGGTTATCTCAGCCCATTTTAAACAACGTCTACGGCGTCTAACGTGCTTATTTCCACACTTAGTCGAGAAAGCGAATTAGTGGAAATCCGGTGTCGCCATTTAGGCTATATCTATTAAATAAACGGCAATATTCTTTTATGTGCACTTTCTTATTGACAGAACAGTACATACCACGGTATTTAATATACAAGCCATGGTACACTGGTTAAAGATGCTGGCAATTGAGGTTGGTATTGATTGCTTTTTATCAATTCACCGTTAAACTGTGGGATAATGATCTTTAATGTTGTTCTATCTACACTCTCACTGCCGACACCTATGTTTCTATTAGGTCAAAGTTAAACCCAGTCTGACATTTGATACAAAACTTATTTTAATATACATTTAAAACATATGATTTTAATTTTAATTTTAATCACAACAAAAGTATGATGTTATTTCAGTTTGAGATTTTTCATTGTATTGAAGAACGTAGCGATCATCTTGGTTCCCCTGAACTGACTGTTCCGCGGTGTTTCTAGCCGGTGGTAGGTTGTCGACACTTCTTCCTCTGGTGGCACGTTCACCGGCTCGTAGAAACCGGAAACCTCCGTTAATTCCTCTCGTTTTTTGTTGGCGCTCCGCAGTGGTGGCATATAGTCATTTCTGTAGAAGCATGAATCTTGAGCCACGGACTGACTGCGGCTGCGTGGCGAATCAGGGAGGACCTTGCTCGCGCCGGGGAGGGGGCTCCCTTGTTCCCTGGTTCCAGCCACCGCTATGTTGGTCTGTTTTCGAAGTTTCGCCTCTTTCCTGATGTTGACCACCTGTGTATACACATCGTTGACGAGCCTTTTCGGGTTCCTCAGAGGCATTTTGGGCGGTCTTGGAGGGGGTGGTCTCTCGGGGCTGTCGGCTTCACACTCGCTGCTTTCACCCACCTGTGTTTCGGTGAGTCGTGCCTGGGAGGAGGTGGTAGGTAGGGCGGGTTTGGGAGGGTATTTAATCTTCCTCTTCGCTGGAGTTGGCTTCACCCTCTCTACCGCTGGTTTGCTAGTCGGCTGGGTCGAGTCGTCGCTTTTCTTAAACATGTTCAGGAAGTTCGACAGATCGCGTTTCTTGTTTCCCTTTTCTCTGTGAATGTCAGGCTCGTTAGCTCTGAAGGTACCAGGATCATCCGACTCTACATCCGCATCCTCGATGGAGCTGTCAAAATATCGCATAAATATTCTTGGAAACGTCTGGAATTTATTTCTCTTTTTCTTAAATTTATTATTTTCTTCAGCATCTTCTTCTTCTTTCTCATCTTTACCCGGCTCGGAAACAATCTCGATATTTGAATTCTTTGAAACACGTGCGTATTCTTCAAACTTGTCAGAAACTATACCGTCAGTGTTCTCTCCCTTATTACGTCTTAGAATATCCTGGTTCAAGTTCCTGCCCCTCCTGAAGGACAAGTACGGGTTATGCAGGTCACACTGGACGTACACGGTCTGCGTGTTGTTTCGCTGGAGATCTTTTGCTGAAATCTGCTGAATGTTGTTGGGTTTGGGACTCTTGGCGGGTTTCATGGCGGCGGACGGGTGATCTCTATTTGCTGAAGACCTGGAACTGGTTCTCAGTATTCCGGTCAATTCCGGCGTCGTCGTCGTCACCGTCGGCTGGAGAGCTGTTGAAACGGAAGATGTTTGACAGTCAGTTGTTGTTGTTGATGATGATATTGATGATGATGTGGTTGTGGTATCGGTCCCGGTCGCCAGTTTTACACTACTTGTTTTTTTTAGCTGAAAATCGTTTGCCGAGAGTTGGATGTTGTGTTGCGGCGACGACTTGCGCAAGCCGGTTATTATTTCTAGAATGCTTTTTCTGTTTACTCGCTTAACGTGCTGCTCGGAGCTGTGTTTTTGATTGGCCTCTACGTCATTGGACGAGTCCGGCCAGATGCTCTTAACCAGTTTCAAAGGTCCAGAAGTGCCTAATCGCGATATGCTACACTTTCGTCTCATGCGGTACTTTGGCTGACCGGCCATATCAATTCGTGGAACAAAGTCCATTGTCTGTAGTGATTTTAGTTTCTTCCTACAAAGAAAATAATTTCCTCTTTATAAGCTAGTTAATTATGATTGTGTCCTCTCTATAAACCAAACAGATATGCATTCATTTGCTCAGTAAGATATATGAAATATGAAATCATAGGCACATTAGAATATATTAAAATATGAAATCATTGTTATCATCAAATACAAAAAATATTTGAAGTTGTTAAAAATATGAAATCATAAAATAATACGAATTACACTAATTAATATGAAGTATGTCCTTCACACACTAGTACTAACGGAAATCTACGTAAATGGATTAATAGAGCGAATAAGCCTTATAACTATACACATGTAATTCAAAGACACATACAGGGTCGTCCTGAAGGTGTGTAGGCTGGGGGTTCGGGCGAACTCCTGACCCCACCCCATCCGCTGTTGCTATTAAAACTATTTTACAGTGCAATATTAGGCTCTTCATATAGATAGCCAGGTAAAATGTAAACGAAAAGGTCCGCTATGCTACGCTATGCCCCTGGCGTTCGTGACACGAGTTTCGTGCACTGTAAAGATTATTTTCACACACTAACATACTTGTAAATATTAAATTCTTCACAAAGAGAGTCGTATCGCGCGGGAGAGTTGCCCACCTCCCAACAAAGTGAAGTAAAGTTTGTTTTGTTTAACGACGCCACTAGAGCACATTGATTTTTTTATCTTATCATCGGCTATTGGACGTCAAACATATGGTCATTCTGACACTGTTTTTAGAGGAAACCCGCTGTCGCCACATATGATACTCTTTTACGACAGGCGGCAAGGGATCTTTCATTTGCGCTTCCAATAGGCAGGATAGCACAAACCATGGCCTTTGTTGAACCAGTTATGGATCACTGGTCGGTGCAAGTGGTTTACTCCTACCCATTGAGCCTTGCGAAGCACTCACTCCGGGTTTAGAGTCGGTATCTGGATTAAAAATACTCGACTGGGATCCGAACCCAGTACCTACCAGCCTGCAGACCGATGGCCTAACCACGACGCCACCGAGGCCGGTTACCTCCCAACAATGAAACGAAGTGCCCGTTTTAGTTTTAAATGTACCATTTAGTATAGTTGTAGAAACCATATAACTGTGGACTGATTCTTAAACCTCCACCACCCACCCCCACCCCCACCCCACCGCACACACACATCCTCCAGACCGGCCTCGGTGATGTCACGGTTAAGCCATCGGACATAAGGCTGGCAGGTACTGGGTTCGATGCCCGGTACCGGCTCCCACTCAGAACGAGTTTTAACGACTCAATGGGTAGGTGTAAAGCCACTAAGCCGACCTCTTTCTCACTAAACGCTAAACACTAATCATTAACCCTCTATCCTGGACAGACAACCCAGATAGCTGAGGTGTATGCCCAGGACAGTGTGCTTGAACTTTAATTGGATATAGGCACGAAAATAAGTATACATGAATGAAATATTTCCCCCAGTTTCTTTAAGCTATATGGTGCATTTAAAACTAAACTTATAGTTTGTTTTATTAAAAATACCACTTAACGAACACCTTAAATAATCATCGGCCGTTGAATATCAACCAATTTTGGCAATTGTGGCAAGTAGACCAGGAAAAAGCGTTTACATTTTTCCTTTACCAACAAGGGATCTTTTATATACACTTTCCCATAAAGAAAATAACGCATATCAAAGCCTTTAATATACTAGTAAAACGGTGCATTTTAAAGTGAAACGGGCACTTCTTCATACTGCGAGGTGGGAATCACCCGATATACTAACAGACTGTTGTCGTGGTAAACACGCCATAAATGGACACCCATACCAGGCTACTGAATTAATTTGTAAACGACTCAGTCATATAGGAATTTTTCTTAATATAAAATGACATACTTCCTGTAGTAAAAAACGCCGAAGATAATTCCACATATGAGAAGACAAATGGCGGCAGTTCCCCCGGCGATCAGCGACGCTTTCTTAGACACTGAAAATAGAGGTGCACAAGCTTCACTCAAATTTAACTTGCCTGTCTGTCCGTCGAATTAATGTTATCCATCTACCTATTTTACATGTCGATGGAACTATCGATCCATCCAATGATCCACGCATCCATTGAATTTTTTGTTGTTGCATTTCCACGTTAAAGCCTTTTATTGATATTTATATTAATTTTGTATCTAGATAACAAAACATTATTATCCTACATCTTGATGTTGCTGAACGTGTAAACCTACAGAACATGGTTCTCAACATCTGTCTACACACCATGTTGTTTACAAGTGTCTACTCTTTACTGAACATCTGTCTACACAACATGTTGTTTACAAGTGTCTACTCTTTACTGAACATCTGTCTACACAACATGTTGTTTATAAATGTCTACACTTTACTGAACATCTGTCTACACAACATGTTGTTTACAAGTGCCTACTCTTTACAGTAGTTTACTGAACATCTGTCTACACAACATGTTGTTTACAAGTGCCTACACGTTACTAAACATCTGTTGAACGTTTCTGAATATCTGTTTACACATGGCGTTTAACACTGAGAACCCGTCGTTTATCTGTTACATGTTTGTGTTCTTCACTAGTAAATGATACTGTAATATAGTGACGGACGCGAGGATAATAATATGGTGAGGTGAGATTGTGAGTTCATTAAAACTGTAGTTGTGTTTGTATTTTGTATTAGTAAATGATGTAATAATATGGTGAGGCGAGATTGTGAGTTTATTGAAACTGTAGTTGTGTTTGTATTTTGTATTGGTAAATGATGTAATAATATGGTGAGGCGAGATTGTGAGTTCATTAAACCTATAGTTGTGTTTGTATTTTGTATTAGTGAATGATGTAATAATATGGTGAGGTGAGATTGTGAGTTTATTAAAACTGTAGTTGTGTTTGTATTTTGTATTTTTAAATGATGTTGTAATATGGCGAGGCGAGATTGTGAGTTTATTAAAACTGTAGTTGTGTTTGTATTTTGTATTGGTAAATGATGTAATGATATGGTGAGGTGAGATTGTGAGTTTATTAAAACTGCAGTTGTGTTTACATGTTCATTTGTAAATGATGTTATAATATGGTGAGGCGAGATTGTGAGTTTATTAAAACTGTAGTTGTGTTTGCATGTTCATTTGTAAATGATGTTGTAATATGGTGAGGCGAGATTGTGAGTTTATTAAAACTGTAGTTGTGTTTGCATGTTCATTTGTAAATGATGTTGTAATATGGTGAGGTGAGATTGTGAGTTTATTAAAACTGTAGTTGCGTTTGTATTTTGTATTGGTAAATGATGTAATAATATGGTGAGGCGAGATTGTGAGTTCATTAAACCTATAGTTGTGTTTGTATTTTGTATTAGTGAATGATGTAATAATATGGTGAGGTGAGATTGTGAGTTTATTAAAACTGTAGTTGTGTTTGTATTTTGTATTTTTAAATGATGTTGTAATATGGCGAGGCGAGATTGTAAGTTTATTAAAACTGTAGTTGTGTTTGTATTTTGTATTGGTAAATGATGTAATAATATGGTGAGGTGAGAATGTGAGTTTATTAAAACTGCAGTTGTGTTTACATGTTCATTTGTAAATGATGTTATAATATGGTGAGGCGAGATTGTGAGTTTATTAAAACTGTAGTTGTGTTTGCATGTTCATTTGTAAATGATGTTGTAATATGGTGAGGCGAGATTGTGAGTTTATTAAAACTGCAGTTGTGTTTGCATGTTCATTTGTAAATGATGTTGTAATATGGTGAGGCGAGATTGTGAGTTTATTAAAACTGCAGTTGTGTTTGCATGTTCATTTGTAAATGATGTTATAATATGGTGAGGCGAGATTGTGAGTTTATTAAAACTGTAGTTGTGTTTGCATGTTCAGTGGTAAATGATGTTGTAATATGGTGAGGCGAGATTGTGAGTTTATTAAAACTGTAGTTGTGTTTGCATGTTCAGTGGTAAATGATGTTGTATTATGGTGAGGCGAGATTGTGAGTTTATTAAAACTGTAGTTGTGTTTGTATTAGTAAATGATGTAATAATGTGGTGAGGTGAGATTGTGAATTTATTAAACCTATAGTTGTGTTTGCATGTTCATTTGTAAATGATGTTATAATATGGTGGGGAGAGATAGTAAGTTTATTATTAAATTAGTAAATAAGGCGAGATAGTGAGTTAATTATTAAATTAGTAAATAAGGAGAGATAGTGAGTTTATTAGTAAATTAGTAAATAGGGCGAGATAGTGAATTTATTAGTAAATTAGTAAATAGGGCGAGATAGTGAGTTTATTAGTAAATTAGTAAATAAGGAGAGATAGTGAGTTTATTAGTAAATTAGTAAATAAGGAGAGATAGTGAGTTTATTAGTAAATTAGTAAATAGGGCGAGATAGTGAGTTTATTAAGAATAATGTTGTGTTTGTATTTTTGCTTTGGTACATGTTTTACGCACAGACAATAAACATCGTGGCCAACATGATGTCAACGATGTCAGCCGGTGGTTCTGTCGACGTGTCTGACGGCGTTGTTGACTTCCAGTCGCCGTCGTAATCTTTCGTATTCGTGGCCGCCGCGCCTGAAACCGACACCAGTTGATTATAAGCATTATGAAAACGTTTTGAATGATCTAATGTAGGATAATGTGACCGAGAGTCCGACACCCTTGGTGTTTCAGATCACAGCTAATGTCCCATTATTAACTTTGGGGAAGTAGACGACTACTGTACAATAGCTGGTGTTTCTTGGACTTCATTTGGCACATTTTGTTTAAATAAAAACGTTAATAACAGAAACATGGTGCAAAATACATACATTATTAATCAAATTTGGATTAATTTAGTATGTGACATACAAATACACACAAGGGTATTTAAATAGATCATGAAATCAACTGCATAACGGTTTTTGACAACGAGTCTTCATTTCACTGCCTTGGTGATGTTTGTAAGAAATCTACTTGACATTGTTTCTGAGCAAGATAATCCAAAGAAATATTTGAAATGTGAAATGGCTTAGTAAAGGGGTTATATATATATATATATATATATATTTACACACACAAACATCTTAGAATTTTAGAATAGTGTGTGTGTATGTGTGTGTGTGTGTGTGCGTGTGTGTGTGTGTGTGTTTGTGTGTGTGTGTGTGTGTGTGTGTGTGTGTGTAAAACATTGTTTTTATTCCTTAATATATGATATTGACGATACTAAAATACACGACGGTAATAATTTCTTTATCATTTAAATTCTAGCTAAACAAAACGTTTTTTTAAATTTTGCGTAATGGTTGACTGAAATTATAGATGAGTATAAAGTTTACACAAAAGACGTTGTATTAAGCTTGAGATTATGTTTCGGTATCGTCAACAGCATATATTAGAAATAAAAGTTAGTTTTTATTCCTAATATATGGTACTGACGATACCGAAACACGAGGGTAATAACCTCTATATATAAACCCAACAAAACATATTTTATCCCTATTAATCGGTATTGTTTTCTGCGTCCAACGACCCCTTCCCCGCAATCTCTCTCGTCTTCTCTTCTTTTATTCCAATCATTGATACTAATGTGTTTGTTACCTTTTTTATTTTAACTTTATTCGCTCACGCATAAATCCATTTCGAATGCTGACATTATTGATTATACTTTTCATGTTTTACTATTCCTTTACTCGAGTCACTGGAAACTGGGCCTTTTCTTTTACATGTAATCGCGCATGAACCACTTTCAAAGGATGACACAAGATAGATAACTCTAGTTGCTAAGGCAAGTAAGATGTCTTTCTCGATTATGATGAACACCAACGCTAACTACGAATTAATGTCTATACTAAAAAGATTCCATCGACCACAACTCTATTACTGTTTGTGTTGCAGTGTTTGCTGAGTGTAATGCGCGGGGGACCAGTATAATGGGGGTGATTAAATATCACCTTTCTGACACAGGGCCACTTCGATCTCTTCCGCCTGGTTGCACTTGATCATCACCTGGTGCGTGGGAGCTGCGGGTAAAATAATACGACAACAATGAACATCACACATTTTTTTTTTCTTATTTAATGCTTGACTCGTGTTTCCGCTAATGGAGTTTGAACTCTCGAGAGAACCCCCAAAATAAGACGTAATTTAATAACTACTGAAAATAATACGTCATAGCTGAGACGGCTCGAGCCGAGTGTTAAACTGCCCTGATCTTAGGGTTATCTATCGTCTGGGAGTCAGTGTTTGTTAATGTCTGGGTCCATGAGGAATCCCTGGAGGGTTAACCAATAGCACGCGAGTCGGTCCAGCAGGATTTTAAACCTGTCGTGGTAAACTACAGCGTCTTTATGTCACACAAAAGACGTGAATTATTCCAAAGAAGGAGACAATTATGGCAATGTCTCAGGACGCAGTGACTCCTGATACAACTTCCTTACTGGCTTTATTGTTTACCTTCAAACCGCAACGAGATATTTCTGCTGAAGAATATATTTATTACCCATGATCCTCAAGGAAATATAATCATTATTCACTGAATATATTTTTTACCTTCAAACCTTAGAGATACATCTACTGAGTACATATATATTTTTACCGTCAAATCTCAGATATACTGACTTTGTTTTTACGTTCAAACCTCAGTGATTATATCTAATGAATATATTTCGTATCTTCCACCCCAAAGAGGTATATCTACTGAATATATTTCTTAACCTCAAACCTAAAAGAGATATATCTACTGAATATGCATCCTACACTAACATCTCAAATGGATAAATCTATTGAATACATATCTTACCCTCAAACTTCAGATATACATACAGAATATATGTGTTATTTTCGGACAACAGAGAGATATATCTACTGAATGTATTCCTTACCCTCAAACCCTAGTTGTATCTACTGAATATATTCCTTATCATCAAACCTCAATCAGATATATCTACTGAATGTATTCCATACCTTCAACCCTAGTTGTATATACTGAATATATTCCTTATTATCAAACCTCAACCAGATATATATCTACTGAATATATTCCTTATTATCAAACCTCAACCAGATATATATCTACTGAATATATTCCTTACATTCAACTCTAGTTGTATGTACTGAATATATTCCTTATCATCAAATCTCAATCAGACCTATCTACTGGATATACTCCTTACCCTCAAACCTCAGCCAGACGTATTCCGGCAGGGCGTCCTTGCTGATGAACAGATTGAGATCGACGGGCGTGGTCAGGTTGACGACGGGCACGAAGGAGTGGAGGAATCCGAGCTCCTTGGACCTGGGGCTCCTCACCGAGCCGACCACCTTGCGCTGCTTGGTCAGGCGCAGCTCCGAGTAGCAGTCGCTGACGCCGCTCTGAATGAAGCGCACGTCCATGACGTACACGTACACGGGAGCCTCGACGTCGGGAGCCAGGGACTCCAGGCGGCACTGACAGCCGCGGTCGTACAGCAGGCTGAACCCGTTAGGCTTGTACACCGTCGACAACTCGTTACCCAGGGCGACGTCGTCCGTACACATGTTCACGATGGACGACTCTGAAGACGTAAAAGTGTGTTTGTTTTTATTTAACGACACCACTAGAGTAAGTTGATTTATTAATCATCAGCTATTGGATGTGAAACTTAAGGTAATTTTTACATATAGTCTTAGTTTGTTTTGTCTGACACCAACACTACAGTACATTGATTTTATTAATCATCTGCAATTGGATGTCAAACATTTGTTAATTTTTGACAAATAATCTTAGTGAGGAAACCCGATATATTTTTTCATTAATAGAAAGATATCTTTTATATGCACCATCACATATAACATGATAGCACACACCACGACCTTTGATATACCAGTCGTGGTGCACTGGCTGGTAATGTCAGTTACGTAGTAGTGAAACATTTACTTTTATATATACTTTCTTTCGACACATCCATACTGTATCACGAGATCACTACAGTTACTTCCTACACATCGACCCACGATCCCTGACTGGAATTAATACAGTCCACTTCTATACATCCATGTTCTAGGACTGAAATAATTATATTTACCTTCTATACATCTATACTCTATGGCTGAAATAATTGTTGTGACCTTCGACTGATTCGTTTTCTATGATACTCTATGACTGAAATAATTATAGCCACCACCGACACATCCAAACTCTATGGTTGAAACAGTTGTAATTACTTTCATACATGCATACTCTATGAATGAAATAATTATAGCTATATTCGACACATCCATACCATATGATTGAAATAATTGTAATTACTTTCGACACATACATATTCCATGTTTCAAATCATTATAGTTACCTGCTACACATCCATGCTATGACTAATTATTGTTACCATCGATACAGTCATACACTATGATAGAAACATTTCCATTACCTTCGACACATCCATAATTTATGACAGAAACAATTTCATTACCTTCGACACATCCATACTCTATGACGGAGAAGCTGGCCGTGTCACTCTGTGAGATGGAGTAGCAGGAATCCTTGACGATGGTGGGTTGTAGGCGACAGAATGACTTTCCAGAACAATGCTCGAATACATCCTTTGAGAGGTACGAAGACATAGTCAGAAAATTTGTTGAAATAAAAATGTTTTACACCTCAACGTCGAACAAAGGTCTTTAGAAAAGGCAACAAGTTTGTTTGTTTTGTTTAAGGACACTACTAGAACACGTTGATTAATTAATCATTGGCTAATGGATGTCAAAAGAAAAGGCAACGTGAAAAGGCAACGTGAAAGATATAATTGTGGGAATAAATTTTAATGTAATATTCACGACACAATGTAGTGCACGTGTAGATAAACTAAAACTAAATCTCAGCTGCGTACTGACATATTTACGATAGACATATATAGAGAGGATAATAAACGAGTTACCGGTTATCAAATTTATGTCCCGATTGAAAATTAGTTCACAAGGGACATACATTTGATAATAACTGTCACTGAGTTCGTTGTTCTAGTTATTGTTATTTCCCCGGTTATGAGTGCCCGCTGGGGTAATAAATACCATTTATCTTGTATACTGGAGTCGTTACAGAGGAAACGCTGTGTAATCAGCATTGGCTTTGTAAACGTTACCACTGAAATAGTGATTTTAGACATTACTAATTTGACAAATGATAAATAGCTTTAAACCTCACGGGATTTTACAGTGACAACCAATATACAATTTAGACGACGTAAATTGACACCTGATATACCGTTTTATATGTGACGTAGTTTACAAGTATACAGTTTTAAACGTGACGTAATTTACACATGTACAGTTTTAGACGTTACGTAGTTTACAGATGTACAGTTTTAGAAGTGATGTAGTTTACAGATATACAGTTTTAAACGTGACGTAGTTTACAGATGTACAGTTTTAGAAGTGATGTAGTTTACAGATATACAGTTTTAAACGTTACGTAATTTACACATGTACAGTTTTAAACGTTACGTAGTTTACAGATGTACAGTTTTAGAAGTGATGTAGTTTACAGATATACAAGTTTTAGACGTCACGGAAGTTGACAACTGATATACAGTTTTAGACGTGACGCAAGTTGATAAGTTCTGATATACAATTTTAGAATTGACGTAAGTTGCTAACTGATATACTGTGTTAGACGTGACGGAAGCTGCCAGTGTTAAGGCAAACCTTGAGGTCGTTCTCGTGGTAGGACAGCGTGCAGTCTCGATCCTTCTCCTCGCTACAGCAGAACGTCGTGTTCAGAGTCAGACAGTCGGTGCCGCCGGCGGTGAACGGGCAGGTCTTGGACCGCGGTTTGAACCCGTGAGTGGCTCCCTTGATCGCCAGCCGCTCGGTTTTAGCGCACCGCAGGTCGTGGTAGCCGCAGTAGCCGTCAGAGAAACACGCATTCGACTGCGAGATCGACAGTGAACAGTCTGAAAATAAGAAACTGGTGTAAGTTATCAGAAAATAAGAAACTGGTGTAAGATGTCAGAAAAACACGCATTCGACTGCGAGATCCACAGCGAACAGTTTGGAAATAACAAACTGGTGTACGTTATCAGAGAAACACGCATTTGACTGGGAAATTGACAGTGAACAGTCTGGAAATAACAAACTGGTGTAAGTTATCAGAAAATACCAAACTGGTCTGTTATCAGAACATACCAAACTGATAAAAGTTATCAGAAATAAACTGATATAAGTTATCAGAAAATATCAAAACTGGTATGCTATTAGAAAATGCCAAAATGATATAAGTTAAAGTGGTGTATGTTATCAGAAAATAACCAACTGGTATTAGTTCTTTGAAAATATTAAACTGGTATAAGTTATAAAAAATAACAAACTGGTGTAAGTTATCAGAGAAACACGCATTCGACTGGGAGATCGACAGCGAACAAAACGAGTAGCCTAAAATTAAAACATTTAACCAGTAGATTTGTTTAACGCCTCTGTGTAACGATTCAGATTACCAGCTGATTATACTATGTGGTGATCTACGCTCGATCTGAAATCAGTTGTGTGTAACCAATACAACTGTGAGACACTAAGATGTGCAGACAAAGAATGGTGTGAAATTAACAAACGTCGGTAACAAATCAGACTACTTGCTAAATGACTTTGATGTGGAGACAAACAAAGAATACGAGTAACCAATCATATTGTAAGATAGACAGCAAACAGTCTAAAATTAAAACACGAGTAACTAATCATATTGTAAGATAGACAGCAAACAGTCTAAAATTAAAACACGGGTAACCAATCATATTGTGAGATAGACAACAAACAGTTTCAAATTAAAACACGAGTAACCAATCATATTGTAAGATACACAGCAAACAGTCTAAAACTAAAACACGAGTAACCAGTCATATTGTTAGATACATAACAAACAGTTTCAAATTAAAACACGAGTAACTAATCATATTGTGAGATAGACAGCAAACAGTCTAAAATTAAAACACGAGTAACCAATCATATTGTTAGATAGACAACGAACAGTCCAAAATTAAAATATGAGTACTCAGTCATATTGTTGTATAACTCGAAGTCGTGAAGACATCTACAGTTAACAAACGTATAAAACCCATCAGCTTGGCGATTATAAGGTATGGAAATTTAGATAACAAAGGGTATACTTTATAATGTGTCACGAAGATATGTTTTACTAAGCATTTATTGCAAAAAGGCTGAGTTTGACAAAGGATACGATTGACAAAGAATACGTCAGAAGAACAGAATGGACAAATATTAATTCGACTAAGATTATATTGGACACAGATATATCTGACAAGTAATATATCTGACTAATATATATTTCACAAAAACATGTTTGACAAATAAATTGTTTTAAAACGTTATAGTAACCAAACGTACATTAGCGTACGAGACGCGGCAGGGTGGGCAACTGCCTGCCTAATACTAGATCAAAACCTCAAATTCTGGGGGAAATGATACAGATATTCTAGCAAAATGGGCTATCCTGACACCCTTTTATCATGCATTTCCATCATTCTACCTTCTAAATTTGTTGTAATACATGTAAAATTGCCTGACGATTCGTTTACAATCCTATATAGCTGTTTGGTAGTAATGCTAATATAAATAAATGTTGTGATCCAGATTCATTTCGTTTAATTCAGTAAAAAGCCAGTCTGCCCCTACACAAATAGGCGCCCGTACGCCTAAGCAAACGCATGATCTATTTGTATGGTATTTTAGGGTTAATGCAGAAAATTGCATTTAATAACATCTAGTTTTCAAACTTTTACGGGGAGCATACTCCCCAGAACCCCTAGAAACTTTCCTTTGCGCCCTCGATCTCAGTCACACACACACACACACACACACCAATGTCTACTTGATTCCGCGGTGACTGTAACAGCTTCCTTGTGTACAGAAAACTTTGATATATGTAGTCGGTTGAAGTTATACTGAGAGATGTTGAGAGGATGCTGTTTAGTCGTTTGAAGTTATATTGAGAGATGTTGAGAGGATGCTGTTTAGTCGGTTGAAGTTATACTGAGAGATGTTGAGAGGATGCTGTTCAGTCGGTTGACGTTATACTGAGAGATATTGAGAAGATGCTGTTTAGTCGGTTTAAGTTATACTGAAAGATGTTGAGAGGATGCTGTTTAGTCGGTTGACGTTATACTGAGAGATGTTGAGAGGATGCTGTTTAGTCGGTTGACGTTATACTGAGAGATGTTGAGAGGATGCTGTTTTACATCGGCTTGTTCTTTATACCCCATGACATATTATCTATTTGTATCATTTGTTTGTTTTCGGTGACTATGAACATAATAACTGTGATATTTATACCCTTAATAACTGTAAATACAAGGTAATATGTCATTCGATTATACGCTGTTTGCTATCTTGTATGACAGTTTTCAATCCTCTACCTGAAATTCGATACAGCTTGAAAAACTTATCTTCTGTTATGGTTATAATAATAATTGAACTCTGTGTCTAAACTAGGTGACTCTGCGACCTTGAACTCGCCATAGATACTGGGTAAATCTGTGACGTATACGACAGCGGTCCAATGACGACACAAGATGTGTGTTGAAGAATAATTTAACTCGGTACGTACGTGGTACCGAAAGTCGTATTACGTACGATTTGTCCTTGAAGTTGTAGCTGGAAACTGAACACCGCGGTAAGGAGCGGGCTATACGTGACATAGAGACGAGAGAGTTTAGTGGATCAGGTTATCAATCAGACACCGATACCACTCGCCAGCTCATCTCAGACTACGCCAGCTGTCGGTAAGGCGGGCTTTTATTACAGATCACTAGCTTTGTCTATTTACGGTTTACGCGCGATGCCCTTCAAGCGACACCCACGACGTAACCCGATCTATAGATGGTACTTGAGGAGCGTCTGGTAAATGTCATTCATACTGAGAAAAAAACACACAGACATCAGTGACCTTGAGATAAATTTTATATGAGGATTCAATTTCACAAAACCTAGTAAACCTAGTTTTGCACGTAAACGTAAATCTACGACTAAACCACAGTTCGTATTACTACTTCCGTAATGATGTACTTTCCTGCGTGAAATAGATGGCACATCCATAGGCGTAAGAAAAAGAGGGCAGGGGAGACAACTGTCCTCTAGACCTGGAGCAAATCCTCAAATTCGTGCAAAAACGATATAAAGTAAAGTTTGTTTTATTTAACGACGCCGCTAGAGCACATTGATTTTTTATCTTATCATCGGCTATTGGACGTCAAACATATGGTCATTCTGACACTGGGTTTTTTAGAGGAAACCCGCTGTCGCCACATATGCTACTCTTTTTACGACAGGCAGCAAGGGATCTTTTATTTGTGCTTCCCACAGGCAGGATAGCACAAACCATGGCCTTTGTTGAACCAGTTATGGATCACTGGTCGGTGCAAGTGGTTTACACCTACCCATTGAGCCTTGCGGAGCACTCACTCAGGGTTTGGAGTCGGCATCTCGATTAAAAATCCCATGCCTGGACTGGGATCCGAACCCAGTACCTACCAGCCTGTAGACCGATGGCCTGCCACGACGCCACCGAGGCCGGTATGCAAAAACAATATAGATATTCGGGTAAAATGTGCATATTTAGTTGTAATTCATGTACAAATACAGTGTTTGTTTGCAACCCTGTTTGATAGTAATGCTAATATTAAAAAAAATTGTTATCCAGATTCGTGGGTTTTTTTTAATTCGAGCAAAAACCAGCCTGCCCCTGCCCCCCCCCCCCCCCCCCTACAAAAATGGTAGTCTGTACGCCTATGGTCACATCAGAAACAATTTCACGTGCAAATTCATTCAGTTCAAACGTATTTTGAGCGAAAATCAAAACTTAATTGTTAACCTAAAATGCAGTTTAGTTCATTCTCTTTTATGAATTCTAGTGGGAATCAACGAGACTTCGTGCCTAATGTGTATGGTTACAAGGAGAATGATCATGCAAGTAGGGTTATTTTGATACTTGGTCTAGCTAGAGTGAAAGAGAAAACCAGATAGTCACAAAGATTACCAATAAGATAAGAGAAAACAGTTTATATTACTGGTTGATGTACAAGTCAAATAAGCAAGTAGGGGATCGTATATAAGTTTGCACTTTCCCACAGAACAGCACATTCCACAAACAGTCGTGTGGCACTGGCTGACATAGAAAAACAACAGTCAGAATACACATACGCTGAATACATTCGATCCTTCGACCCAAGCATCTCAAGCGAGCGCTCTATCCACTAAGCTAGTTCCCGCCCTGACAAATCCTAATCAACGTGACCTTTACTCCGACATCGTCCGTGCCCCTGATCTATGTATGTCATTGTCCTCCACGTTGTCCTACACGCGGTGATGCAGATTTACTATTGGGACCAAGCAAATTACGAGTCCATTTAAATCGCTTTCTTTAGGTGACTCAACATTCTGTTTTATGTCACAGTCTGCGGACGCGCGCGGAAACTCTACACATTTAGGGATTTACAATCTGATAGCGGGATTTAGAGATCAACATTGACAGATTCGGCGTTCAGCTCCAATACAACACTGCTATCTATTCTATCACAAGCTTTACAATTGTCATTAATATAGCTATGTATTGATCACACGGCACTGTTTTCAAACATGTATGTATTACTATATTGAGAGAAACACACACACATTACACAATATGTCAAATATCTCGGATATCGGATAATACTAGCACAGCCGTCTCTAAGCGGCAAGTTTGCACTTTGCAAGAGTTATGTCCCTCTATCTCTGCGGCGCATAAAAACTATCGGAATGTCTACCGTATTTCTCTCTCTCTCTCTCTCTCTCTCTCTCTCTCTCTCTCTCTCTCTCTCTCTCTCTCTCTCTCTCTCTCTCTCAAAATAGCACCAAATAGCAAAACTCCAAAATGTGGTTAGGTGTCGTTTAACTAATATTTATTTATTTATTTTCTGAGGAAAGCAGATTCTCATAAATCAGCTATAGATCGTCAGTTACACTTCACAGGTTAGGTACACTACGCACTTTAAATCTATTTGAGGATGAAGGTCAACAACTTGTAGATAGGATTAGAGGCGATTATCCCAGATTAACGGAAACAGGGCGGCTTAGGGAAGACTAAACGTGCCGATGACGCGACAAAGCAGATGACAAGGTCAGTATCAGCCGCTATAGCGGAGTGCGTGTTCTTCCGTTAACGACTGGTATGCACCGGGCTCGTGTCTCAATACCGGCTCAATCCCAGACTGAATGCGCCGCTAATCTCAGTATACCGTATACCCGTAACTCTGCCCAGTGGTCTCTATGTGAAATGCCGTGGTATGAGCCGTCCTATTTTGCCATAGCAATAGCCACTATAGCAACAGCGTATATTCTGAATAAAACTCAACCAAAGGTATAGTTTGTTTTGTTTAACGACACCACAAGAGCACATCGATTAATAATTAATAGGCTATTGGAAGGCAACATTTGGTAATTTTTATTAAAAAAAACAACAACCCCAGATGAAACCCGTTACATTCTTCCATTAATAGCAAGGGATCTTTTATATGTACTTTCCCACAGACAGGATAGCACATACCGCGGCCTTTGATATGCCAGTCGTGAGACAGTGACTAATGTTCGGATTATAATTAATACCGCCCATCTTTAAACATGTTACTGGCAGACCATACAAATACACATTCATCAGAAAACAAACTACAAGAAATCAGGAAAAACAACGTAATAGATCACAATTGGAATTATTCAACGATCAATATCCCAAATCATCTGTGACTCTAACCCACCCACTCCTGGTATAATATCACATATAAACTTTTACCACCTATACGAACAAAGCAAGCGACGCTTAGCCTTGCTCATAACTGTAAGAAACGCACGTTACTAGTATTTCAAATGCAACAAATGTGTTTCAAAATGTAATGTTATATTTAACAGTGTTCAGGGCTGCAGTACGAAAGTGTGCCATATTACCCGTATTATGCTATACAGTACTACCTAGGTTATTTCTGATAAGACCCTTGTGATGGGTATGGATGGTGGGTGGTGTTTAATTCATAATGCAAACGAGGTAAATAAAAAGTGATCTAACATAATGCATAAACCATGTGTAGAGACTGTTCAGAAAATATGCTTGCAATTTCGCATATGAAACCTTTTTTTAAAAGCTGTATTCAATATTCAGTCTACTTTTCGCTAACATGTGTTTTACAGGGGCGGATCGAGGATTTTGTCAAGGGGGTTCCAATTTTTTTTTAATGGGCAAGTTTGAACTACTCCCAAGTGAGCGAGATCTGTATGAGGGGACGGGGGGGTGGGGTGGGGGGGAGGGGTCAGCAGGCTCAGAGATGCATTTTCGGGGCAATTGTTGTATTTTGTGAATGATGGATTTAGTTGGGAGTTTTTAAGTCATTAAAAAGGGCACTTCACGGGATTGGGGGGGGGGGGGAGTTACGCGATCCCTGTAACCCCATTCTGGATCTGCCCTAGAAACATGAATGCCTGTATGTCTATGCCCTAAATCACACGATCGATCTGTGAGCGAATTAAACAGAGTGTGGACGATTTAAAGGCGAGTCACGTCCATATTTAGGTTTTAAAGCAGCTGACCCTAGCTTTGAAGAAATGTAAAATATTTTCGGCTGCCATAGCTTCTTTTATTTTACCTTTCTAAACTTTTGCTTAACTTATCGATTTTGGTAAATCCAACGTGTTTCTGGCGTGAACCAAAACTGATACGTACCTTGACAATTAGGGTGAACGGATTGTCGAGTTAAAACTCAGCATAGCGGTACAATACCGTAGATACTAAATACAGGTAATAAATAACGTTAACCCACCTGTGTATGTAGCGTACCACCAGAAGAATAAAGTTGAAAATAACAAGCCAGTTCGCTTGTCACCCATACTACAGTGTGGTCCATCGAGTACGCGCTCACAACGGTAGCTTTAATTTAAAACATTCTCTTCCTCTCGTTTAAAGGAAATAACGAGAATGCACCGACCACGACGATACGTCTGGATCACACAGTCAGGCCGTAATCCTCAACTTAGGTTTTAATCTCAAAGTTATTTTTCATTTATCAACTCTTAACTTATATATCAAGTTCCCAGTCACCTGTCAAATTAGTTCAAAACGGTAAAATATAGATTGTTTTGTTTAACGACACCACGGGATCACATTAATTAATCATCGGTCCAACATTTGGTAATTCTGACACGTATTCATCAGAGGAAATCCGCTACATTTTTTTCTAATGCAAAAAGGCAGACACGCACATACCACGGCCTTAGACCTGTTGTGGTTCACTGGTTGGAACGTGAAAAAACAATCAGCTGAATGGATCCTGCGACCTAAGCACCTCAAGCGAGCGCTCAACCGACTGAGCTAAATCCCACCCCTTTAAAAACGGAGAGAATTAAATATTGAGTGTTTGGAAAAGGATATATTACTAATTAAATATTGAGTGTTTGGAAAGGATATATTACTAATTAAATACAAGGCAGGGCGAAGAAAATTTGACATAACCTCATTTAATCATTGTTTCTCAGGCTATATATTAGGACAACACTACAAACCTTAGTACAAACAAAACCCATACCAATCTTAGTGCAGTCAAGAACAACACACCAACTTTAATATAACAAAGCACCACACACCAACTTTAATATAACAAAGCACCGCACACCAACTTAAATATAACCAAGCACCACACACCAACTTTAATATAATAAAGCACCACACACCAACTTAAATATAACAAAGCACCACACACCAACTTTAATATAACAAAGCACCACACACCAACTTTAATATAACAAAGCACCACACACCTACTTATATATAACAAAGCACCACACATCAACTTAAATATAATAAAGCACCACACACCAACTTAAATATAACAAAGCACCACACACCAACTTTGATATAACAAAGAACCACACACCAACTTTAATATAACAAAGCACCACACATCAACTTATATATAACAAAGCACCACACACCAACTTATATATAACAAAGCACCACACACCAACTTATATATAACAAAGCACCACACACCAACTTATATATAACAAAGCACCACACACCAACTTATATATAACAAAGCACCACACACCAACTTATATATAACAAAGCACCACACATCAACTTAAATATAACAAAGCACCACACACCAACTTAAATATAACAAAGCACCACACACCAACTTATATATAACAAAGCACCACACACCAACTTATATATAACAAAGCACCACACACCAACTTAAATATAACAAAGCACCGCACACCAACTTAAATATAACCAAGCACCGCACATCAAATTTAATATAACCAAGCACCACACACCAACTTTAATATAACAAAGTACCACACACCTTAATATAACAAAGCACCACACATCAACTTTAATATAACAAAGCACCACACACCAACTTTAATATAACCAAGCACCACACATCAACTTTAATATAACCAAGCACCACACACCAACTTTAATATAACCAAGCACCACACACCAACTTATATATAACAAAGCACCACACACCAACTTATATATAACAAAGCACCACACATCAACTTTAATATAACCAAGCACCACACATCAACTTTAATATAACCAAGCACCGCACATCAACTTTAATATAACCAAGCACCACACATCAACTTTAATATAACCAAACACCACACATCAACTTAAATATAACAAAGCACCACACATCAACTTTAATATAACAAAGCACCACACATCAACTTTAATATAACCAAGCACCACACACCAACTTTAATATAACCAAGCATCACACATCAACTTTAATATAACCAAGCATCACACATCAACTTTGATATAACCAAGCATCACACATGAACCTTAATATAACCAAGCACCACACACCAACTTAAATATAACAAAACACCACACACCAACTTTAATATAACAAAGCATCACACACCAACTTAAATATAACAAAACACCACACACCAACTTTAATATAACCAAGCACCACACACCAACTTAAATATAACCAAGCACCACATATCAACTTAAATATAACAAAGCACCACACATCAACTTTAATATAACAAAGCACCACACATCAACTTAAATATAACCATGCACCACACACCAACTTAAATATAACAAGTACCACACACCAACTTTAATATAACAAAGCACCACACACCAACTTATATATAACAAAGCACCACACATCAACCTTAATATAACCAAGCACCGCACATCACCTTTAATATAACAAAGCACCACACACCAACTTTATTATAACCAAACACCACACATCAACTTAAATATAACAAAGCACCACACATCAACTTAAATATAACAAAGCACCGCACATCAACTTTAATATAACCAAGCACCACACATCAACTTTAATATAACAAAGCACCACACATCAACTTAAATATAACAAAGCACCACACATCAAGTTTAATATAACCAAGCACCACACACCAACTTTAATATAACAAAGCACCACACATCAACTTTAATATAACAAAGCACCACACATCAACTTTAATATAACAAAGCACCACACATCAACTTTAATATAACAAAGCACCGCACATCAACTTTAATATAACCAAGCACCACACATCAACTTTAATATAACAAAGCACCACACATCAACTTAAATATAACAAAGCACCACACATCAACTTTAATATAACCAAGCACCACACACCAATTTTAATATAACAAAGCACCACACATCAACTTTAATATAACAAAGCACCACACATCAACTTTAATATAACCAAGCACCACACACCAACTTTAATATAACAAAGAACCACACATCAACTTTAATATAACCAAGCATCACACATCAACTTTAATATAACCAAGCACCACACACCAACTTTAATATAACCAAGCACCGCACATCACCTTTAATATAACAAAGCACCACACACCAACTTTAATATAACCAAGCACCACACACCAACTTTAATATAACCAAGCATCACACATCAACTTTAATATAACCAAGCATCACACATCAACTTTGATATAACCAAGCATCACACATGAACCTTAATATAACCAAGCACCACACACCAACTTAAATATAACAAAACACCACACACCAACTTTAATATAACAAAGCATCACACACCAACTTAAATATAACAAAACACCACACACCAACTTTAATATAACCAAGCACCACACACCAACTTAAATATAACCAAGCACCACATATCAACTTAAATATAACAAAGCACCACACATCAACTTTAATATAACCAAGCACCACACACCAACTTTAATATAACAAAGCACCGCACATCAACTTTAATATAGCAAAGCACCACACACCAACTTTAATATAACAAAGCACCACACATCAACTTTAATATAACCAAGCACCACACATCAACTTAAATATAACCAAGCACCACAAGCACCACACACAACTTTAATATAACCAAGCACCACACACCAACTTAAATATAATAAAGCACCACACACCAACTTTAATATAACAAAGCACCACACACCACCTTTAATATAACAAAGCACCACACACCAACTTTAATATAACCAAGCACCACACACCAACTTAAATATAATAAAGCACCACACACCAACTTTAATATAACAAAGCACCACACACCAACTTTAATATAACAAAGCACCACACACCAACTTTAATATAACAAAGCACCACACACCAACTTTAATATAACAAAGCACCACACATTAACTTTAATATAACAAAGCACCACACACCAACTTTAATATAACAAAGCACCACACATCAACTTTAATATAGCAAAGCACCACACATCAACTTTAATATAACAAAGCACCACACACCAACTTTAATATAACAAAGCACCACACACCAACTTTAATATAACAAAGCACCACACACCAACTTTAATATAACAAAGCACCACACATCAACTTTAATATAACAAAGCACCACACATCAACTTTAATATAACAAAGTACCACACACCAACTTTAATATAACAAAGCACCACACACCAACTTTAATATAACAAAGCACCACACATCAACTTTAATATAACAAAGCACCACACACCAACTTTAATATAACAAAGCACCACACACCAACTTTAATATAACAAAGCACCACACACCAACTTTAATATAACAAAGCACCACACACCAACTTTAATATAACAAAGCACCACACATCAACTTTAATATAACAAAGCACCACACATCAACTTTAATATAACAAAGTACCACACACCAACTTTAATATAACAAAGCACCACACACCAACTTTAATATAACAAAGCACCACACATCAACTTTAATATAACAAAGCACCACACATCAACTTTATATATAAAAAGTACCACACACCAACTTTAATATAACAAAGTACCACACACCAACTTTAATATAACAAAGCACCACACATCAACTTTAATATAACAAAGTACCACACACCAACTTTAATATAACAAAGCACCACACACCAACTTTAATATAACAAAGCACCACACATCAAGTTTAATATAACC
Organism: Gigantopelta aegis; assembly: GCF_016097555.1. Classification (NCBI taxonomy): domain Eukaryota; kingdom Metazoa; phylum Mollusca; class Gastropoda; order Neomphalida; family Peltospiridae; genus Gigantopelta; species Gigantopelta aegis. Next base: position 3,891,891 of record NC_054702.1, on the reverse strand, counting down.
AAGCACCACACACCAACTTTAATATAACAAAGCACCACACATCAACTTTAATATAACAAAGCACCACACATCAACTTTAATATAACAAAGCACCACACATCAACTTTAATATAACAAAGCACCGCACATCAACTTTAATATAACCAAGCACCACACATCAACTTTAATATAACAAAGCACCACACATCAACTTAAATATAACAAAGCACCACACATCAACTTTAATATAACCAAGCACCACACACCAATTTTAATATAACAAAGCACCACACATCAACTTTAATATAACAAAGCACCACACATCAACTTTAATATAACCAAGCACCACACACCAACTTTAATATAACAAAGAACCACACATCAACTTTAATATAACCAAGCATCACACATCAACTTTAATATAACCAAGCACCACACACCAACTTTAATATAACCAAGCACCGCACATCACCTTTAATATAACAAAGCACCACACACCAACTTTAATATAACCAAGCACCACACACCAACTTTAATATAACCAAGCATCACACATCAACTTTAATATAACCAAGCATCACACATCAACTTTGATATAACCAAGCACACATGAACCTTAATATAACCAAGCACCACACACCAACTTAAATATAACAAAACACCACACACCAACTTTAATATAACAAAGCATCACACACCAACTTAAATATAACAAAACACCACACACCAACTTTAATATAACCAAGCACCACACACCAACTTAAATATAACCAAGCACCACATATCAACTTAAATATAACAAAGCACCACACATCAACTTTAATATAACCAAGCACCACACACCAACTTTAATATAACAAAGCACCGCACATCAACTTTAATATAGCAAAGCACCACACACCAACTTTAATATAACAAAGCACCACACATCAACTTTAATATAACCAAGCACCACACATCAACTTAAATATAACCAAGCACCACACATCAACTTTAATATAACCAAGCACCACACACCAACTTAAATATAATAAAGCACCACACACCAACTTTAATATAACAAAGCACCACACACCACCTTTAATATAACAAAGCACCACACACCAACTTTAATATAACCAAGCACCACACACCAACTTAAATATAATAAAGCACCACACACCAACTTTAATATAACAAAGCACCACACACCAACTTTAATATAACAAAGCACCACACACCAACTTTAATATAACAAAGCACCACACATTAACTTTAATATAACAAAGCACCACACACCAACTTTAATATAACAAAGCACCACACATCAACTTTAATATAGCAAAGCACCACACATCAACTTTAATATAACAAAGCACCACACACCAATTTTAATATAACAAAGCACCACACACCAACTTTAATATAACAAAGCACCACACATCAACTTTAATATAACAAAGCACCACACATCAACTTTAATATAACAAAGCACCACACACCAACTTTAATATAACAAAGCACCACACATTAACTTTAATATAACAAAGCACCACACACCAACTTTAATATAACAAAGCACCACACATCAACTTTAATATAGCAAAGCACCACACATCAACTTTAATATAACAAAGCACCACACACCAATTTTAATATAACAAAGCACCACACACCAACTTTAATATAACAAAGCACCACACACCAACTTTAATATAACAAAGCACCACACATCAACTTTAATATAACAAAGCACCACACATCAACTTTAATATAACAAAGTACCACACACCAACTTTAATATAGCAAAGCACCACACACCAACTTTAATATAACAAAGCACCACACATCAACTTTAATATAACAAAGCACCACACACCAATTTTAATATAACAAAGCACCACACACCAACTTTAATATAACAAAGCACCACACACCAACTTTAATATAACAAAGCACCACACACCAACTTTAATATAACAAAGCACCACACATCAACTTTAATATAACAAAGCACCACACATCAACTTTAATATAACAAAGTACCACACACCAACTTTAATATAACAAAGCACCACACACCAACTTTAATATAACAAAGCACCACACATCAACTTTAATATAACAAAGCACCACACACCAACTTTAATATAACAAAGTACCACACACCAACTTTAATATAACAAAGTACCACACACCAACTTTAATATAACAAAGCACCACACATCAACTTTAATATAACAAAGTACCACACACCAACTTTAATATAACAAAGCACCACACACCAACTTTAATATAACAAAGCACCACACATCAACTTTAATATAACAAAGTACCACACACCAACTTTAATATAACAAAGTACCACACACCAACTTTAATATAACAAAGCACCACACATCAACTTTAATATAACAAAGCACCACACATTAACTTTAATATAACAAAGTACCACACACCAACTTTAATATAACAAAGCACCACACACCAACTTTAATATAACAAAGCACCACACATCAACTTTAATATAACAAAGTACCACACACCAACTTTAATATAACAAAGTACCACACACCAACTTTAATATAACAAAGCACCACACATCAACTTTAATATAACAAAGCACCACACATTAACCTTAGAATATCCTAGAATCAGACACGAATCTCAGTAGAATCAGGCACAACACATCGACCATAATGCAAGCCATCACTACACAGTAACCTTAGTACATCACACCAACACATACTAACATTAGTACAACACATCGACCATAATGCAAGCCATCACTACATAGTAACCTTAGTACATCACACCAACACATACTAACATTAGTACAACACATCGACCATAATGCAAGCCATCACTACACAGTAACCTTAGTACATCACACCAACACATACTAACATTAGTACAACACATCGACCATAATGCAAGCCATCACTACACAGTAACCTTAGTACATCACACCAACACATACTAACATTAGTACAACACATCGACCATAATGCAAGCCATCACTACATAGTAACCTTAGTACATCACACCAACACATACTAACATTAGTACAACACATCGACCATAATGCAAGCCATCACTACACAGTAACCTTAGTACATCACACCAACACATACTAACATTAGTACAACACATCGACCATAATGCAAGCCATCACTACATAGTAACCTTAGTACATCACACCAACACATACTAACATTAGTACAACACATCGACCATAATGCAAGCCATCACTACATAGTAACCTTAGTACATCACACCAACACATACTAACATTAGTACAACACATCGACCATAATGCAAACCATCACTACACAGTAACCTTAGTACATCACACCAACACATACTAACATTAGTACAACACATCGACCATAATGCAAGCCATCACTACACAGTAACCTTAGTACATCACACCAACACATACTAACATTAGTACAACACATCGACCATAATGCAAGCCATCACTACATAGTAACCTTAGTACATCACACCAACACATACTAACATTAGTACAACACATCGACCATAATGCAAGCCATCACTACATAGTAACCTTAGTACATCACACCAACACATACTAACATTAGTACAACACATCGACCATAATGCAAGCCATCACTACATAGTAACCTTAGTACATCACACCAACACATACTAACATTAGTACAACACATCGACCATAATGCAAGCCATCACTACATAGTAACCTTAGTACATCACACCAACACATACTAACATTAGTACAACACATCGACCATAATGCAAGCCATCACTACATAGTAACCTTAGTACATCACACCAACACATAATAACATTAGTACAACACATCGACCATAATGCAAGCCATCACTACATAGTAACCTTAGTACATCACACCAACACATACTAACATTAGTACAACACATCAACACATACCAACACCAGGTCAACATATCAACACATACCAATGTTAGTACAACTCATCAACACATATCAATATTAGTAAAACTCATCAACGTATACCAATATTAGTACACCTCATCAACACATACCAATATTAGTACAACTCATCAACGGATATCAATATTAGTAAAACTCATCAACGTATACCAATATTAGTACACCTCATCAACACTTACCAATATTAGTACAACTCATCAACACATACCAATGTTAGTAAAACTCATCAACACATACCAATATTAGTACAACTCATCAACATATACCAATCTCAACACAACTCATCAACACATACTAGCCTTAGTATAAACCATCAACACATACTAGCCTTAATATAAACCATGAACCCATACTAACATTTGTACAACCCATAAACAAATAGCAACCATTGCACAACCCACCAACATATACCAACTCATTATCACAAACCAACCTTATTGCAACCCATTATCACAAACCAACCTTATTACAACCCATTATCACAAACCAACCTTTTTACAACCCATTATCACAAACCATCTTCAGCAGTACTGAGCGGCCCTCGAAAGCCGGCCAGTGTACGACCGTCATTCACTGTTCCCGGATTGAAGATGGCACCGTGATTCGAACATGTTACCTGCCATCTTCTAAAAATGGAGACAACCACTGGGTTACAAAAGTCAAAATAATCATAGGTTAGACACCAAAAATGCTTAAATATTGTTAAACAAATGTTTTTAAAAGGTTAAAAATTATTGTTTCGTTAAGATAATTAAATGCCAATAATATGCTACTTAGATGGGCGAATGACCGTCTCCCGGCAGATCCAGTGTTTAGAAATGACAGAAGCCACGCCCCACCTAATGAAATGTCGACGCGTGTCCATTGTCTATTTTTATTTAATAACAAGAGAAGCGGCTAATTGAGCTCTGTGGAGTTCCTGTCGACTCTGTAATTTGTTTTAGTCCCAGCTCTCCTTTCTCCCTACTGCAGGCCGGCGAACTCTGTATCCTGGCCGTGTGTAATTGACAGCGGCGTGGAAGAAACCCGCTACCCGCCGTCATGATCAGTCCTTCATTACTGGCCTTCCTGTAGACAGAGCGGGGGTCGCGTCCACTCACTGCCTCAGTTACAGAACAGTATCCACATACCAAGAGAAAACAAGTCACTAGGGACAAAAAAGAGAAGAGTTAAAGTTTGTTATGTTTGACGACATTACTAGAGCACACATAAGCGTACAAGACAGGGGGGGGGGGGGGGATACTGCCCCTAGTGTTTTAGCAAAACCTCAAATTCGGGTAAAACATACACAGATATTCGGGGGAAATGTGCTAACCTGAGACTTTTATCATGTATTTCCATCATTCCACCCTTAAAGGGACATTCCTGAGTTTGCTGCAATTTTAAAGATATCGACTAACAGAGGCTTTTTAACGACTGTAATTACATATCAAATATATTTTTCTGCATAAAATATTAGTGGCTGTATATTAAACATGTTTCTGGTAGTTCTAATATTTGTACTAGGTTAAATTTCATTTTATTTCTTAAAAAAGATTTTTTCGTACGTATGAAATTATTTGAAGACAAAATCCAGTTTGGGCTTCTTACAAATATTAAGACGACCAGAAACACATTGAATATACAGACACTGATATTCTAAACAAGAAAATATATTTAATATGTAAGTTTAATCATAGAAATATTTTATTAGTCTGAAACATCTTACAATGCAGCAAACTCGGGAATGTCCCTTTAATATTAGTTGTAATCCATGCAAAACTATATAGCGTTTCGTTTGCAACTCTCTATACCTGTTAGGTAGTAATGCCAATATGAATATATGTTGTTATGCAGATTCGGGCATTTTCGTTTAATTCTGGCAAAAACCAGCCTGCCCCCCCCCCCCCCCCCCCCCCCCCCCCCCCCCCACCCCCACCCCCTACAAAAATGGCTTCTGGGTGTCAGAAAGGTGAGTATATGAAAATACACATCGGCTTCTGGGTGTCAGAAAGGTGAGTATATGAAAATACACATCGGCTTCTGGGTGTCAGAAAGGTGAGTATATGAAAATAGTATTTATACAGTCATGTAAAATACAGATCGGCTATTGGGTGTCAGAAAGGTGAGTATATGAAAATAGTATTTATACAGTCATGTAAACATTCCGAGTTTTGATCACGATGAGGCAAGACCTTTGTTCATGCTCTCTCGAGTTACCCCCCCCCCCCCCCCCCCCCACACACACACATGGGGGGATTAATCACCAGCTACGGAGTGCTTTTGGAGTACCGGGTATCGTACACCGGGTCACGGGCTTCCGTGACCTTGGTGTACGGAAACCCACCAGCCCCGAAGAAAGGACGAATTAGGAAAAGGAAACGCGCGCCAGGGAAGGAACAGGGGGGCCAAAGCCAGCGGCTAAACCGCTGGAGGCGGCTCCTTCTTTGATGCCGCCCCCAGCCCAGACCGTACGGAAGAAGATGGACAAGCTCCAGCCAGACACCACACGGCTACGCCACCACCAGCACCGTTTACAGTAATGTTTCCGGAGTTGGCGACGAGGCACCCTAATCGCCGGTCATCTTCAACGTCGGAGATAGATCGTGCTACCAAGGAGGAGCACGCCCGGAGTTCGGCCCAACTCGCCGTTGGAAAGAGGAAGGCGGAGACTACTGCGACCATCAGCAGAGACCCACATCTACAACCGCCGCCGCCCCCCAAAGGGGCGGAACAAGTGGAAGGCACCAAAGCCTGGACGCTCCACGGCAAAATGCACAAGCGATACGGCAACTGCTACCTGACTAACATCATTAAACCGGAACAACTTATTTGCAGACCGAATACTCCGGGATACCGTGAGATCCCCGACGGCGAAGGACAGCTGGAAACTCACTCGGTCAAGCTCAAGGATGGCATCTATGGCCTATGTATAAAACATACTGCAGGGATCAACTTTACAGCCAGGCTCTGCTGCTTTCCCAGATGGACAACGTTTCAGTCCATCGAATCCTGAAGAAGGTCTTCGGAGGGGAACAGTATACCAAGGCCACCAAGATCTTGTTGACTCCGGAATTTCTACAATTCCTGCCGAACTTCGACCCCAGAGTCTGGCTGTCCTCGCCGTAGACACCAACCTCCTACCAACCTCCTTTTCCTCCGTGAGTATGGACTTTACTAGACTTTAATTTTTTAGGCCGCCATTTCAAAAAACTTTGTTTATTTTTTTGTAAACAGTCGGTAACCTTTTATTTTCGGCAGTCCGTCTAAATTGCTCAAATCACCTTAAAACCATTTCGGTCGAGCAGTCAAAACTACTTTTTGGTTTAACTTTGTAGTCCAGACAGGTTTGGACGCAGTTATCACATGTAGACTCAGGTACTGACAAGTTTTACCGAGGAGTCGAACTTCAGCCAATCAGAACACGGCTCCCACTCGGTGTTACTTGAGGTCTGCTTGGTGTCTGCTAGTCGGTCCGCGCTCGCGCTGGACTTCACTAAATGGCTTTTTTCCTAATTCCGCCCACCTCAAACTCAACCCCCCCCCCCCCCCTCCTGCTCCGGAGTTGGTCACTGGCGAAGTCAGAGGCTAAATCCGTAGTAGGCGTGCCTGAACCTTCGTAGATAGGGGCACGTTAATATAGTTGCCCCAGTCATGTAAAATACACATCGGCTTCTGGGTGTCAGAAAGGTGAGTATATGAAAATAGTATTTATACAGTCATGTAAAATACACATCGGCTTCTGGGTGTCAGAAAGGTGAGTATATGAAAATAGTATTTATACAGTCATGTAAAACCACAGTGTAAAGAGCTGTGGGGGAAATATAATACAATACAGATATCAAGCTAGGTATATTTTAAAACTTTGTATAGAAATCAAAGTGTTTTAAAAACTTTAAAATCAATTCTGGGTGGAATTTAAACGATTCCAAAACATTTCTGTTGCCAAATATATAATTTCTCGTCGGCTTGAGATGATCACACTCCACCAAAATGTGCCGCACAGTCAGTGTTCACACTGAGGAGGGTCCTTCTTTAAAATAAATAAATGCGTCAAATATGTATGGCTGATGCGGGCACGGCACAAGACTACTTCATCCTTCCTGCACCGCCTGTAGAATGACTGCCACTCTCCCAGGACTGGATTGACAGAATGAAGCTTGCCAAGTCAAAAAGATATATTGGTTAATATTAAATTTAAAATCACTGTAAGGGACACCAACGTTGACACGGGGCAATTTCATGTACTGTAGAGCTTGGAGACACGAAAGTGAGTCAGTAAAAATAATGTATTTTGATGCACATGCATTCTTAATCTGTTCCAGGCCCCGTTCCACAAAGCGATCTTAGCCCTAAGAACACCGTAAGTGCATAGCTACCCTATGCACTAAGGTGATCTTAGTGCTAAGATCGCTTCGTGGGACGGGGCCTTGGGCTTTAATGATTGCCCAAATGTCAGCAGCAAAGATTGATGCTGAATTGGGCAATCTCATAGAAATAATTTTGTCCCATGGAAAAACTGTAGCAGAAGCCACAGAATTCCCATCCTGTGAACCGTCTGTGTAAACAAGGATGTATTCACGGTACCTCTCTTGGATGTCCATGGAATGTTGTTTATAAATAACTGCATCTGTGCGATCTTTCTGTAGATGCACAAGATCGAATACAATTTTCGATGGTTTGATACACCAGGTTGGCAAAATAAAAAATATGATGGCATTTCCAAAATATCGGATAAATCAATGTTGGAAACTGATAAAAAGTGCTTAATACGAAGACCAACTGTTGGAATGGCATTCGGTTTCGCATCAGATAACTTTGTATATTTGTTATCAAACACCGCATTATGTGCAGGATATTTTGACATTGATTTAATCTTTGTAGCATAGTGCAGAGAAACTTTGCACGTCTAGCCCTTCTTTTTCACTGAGGAACAAAAGTTAGCCACCTGTCAAAAATAACCTCCAGAAATTTGGTATCCTCCACAACTGGAACCGGATTTTTGTCCAGAAACAGCTGAGAATTTAAAGCGAAGAGAAAGAAAGAAATGTTTTATTTAACGACGCACTCAACACATTTTATTTACGGTTATATGGCGTCAGACATATGGTTAAGGACCACACAGATTTTGAGAGGAAACCCGCTGTCGCCACTACATGGGCTACTCTTTCCAATTAGCAGCAAGGGATCTTTTATTTGCGCTTCCCACAGGCAGAATAGCACAAACTATGGCCTTTGTTGAACCAGTTATGGAACACTGGTCGGTGCGAGTGGTTTACACCTACCCATTGAGCCTTGCGGAGCATTCACTCAGGGTTAAGAATCGGTATCTGGATTAAAAATCCCATGCCTCGACTGGGATCCGAACCCAGTACCTACAAGCCTGTAGACCGATGGCCTAACCACGACGCCACCGAGGCCGGTCAAAGCGAAGAGAGTCCAATGTTTGTTTAGCGACACCTAAGCACATTTTAAACTGAGGCTGTTTTATGTGTGTCACATTGTCCTGGACATACAGTCCAGATAGCTGAAGTGTGTGCCCAGAACAGTGTGCTTAAACCTTAATTGGATATAAGCACGAAAATAACTATAAATGGAAATAAATGTTTCTTATCGGTTATCAGAAAGAGGTGAAACCCGCTGCGCCACACAGACATGAAGCAGTATGGGATTTTTATGCACGCATTCAAATAGGCAGTACATACCATGGCTTTTGATCATATAAACTAATCGTGCTGCACTTGGTGGTACTTGGAATCCATCGATCGCGACCGATCCTGCGGGCTATCGCACCTCAGACGAGAACTCTACGACTAAGCTATAACCTCCAACCCCACCCTTACCTATGGTCTGTGTGTCAGTATTTCAAAATTTAGTTTTGAAGAAAAAAAACCAAAAACCCCCACCAAACAAACAAAAACATAACAAATTTACAATACTCACATACATAACAATATTTACAATACACAAAAACAAACGAATAAAAGAAGATACAAAATTAAAATTTCAAAGACAAACTCGCTTACAAAGAGACAAGAATAAAAACAAAATCATTAAGAGAAACATTCAGTGCGCTTGATGTCAGTCATGTCGGGAACAGAATGCAGATGGCTTTTTCTGTTTCATTGTTTGGTATACGAACATCATTGAATATGACGTCCAGTACGGTAATCTGATATTTAAACTAAATGAATTAAAGACAACAAAAGAAAAAGCGAGAAAAAACCCATACAGGTTCAATCGAACTCTTTTAAGAATAATAACACAAGTAATTTTGTAAAAAAAAACCATGACGCCATGGAGAGATATTATCTGATCTCAGCAATACTCTTAGACAATTAGCCACCATTGTATTCTTTATAACCAAGTGAACTCAGAAACGAAGATTTGGAGAGATAGAGAGAGAGAGGGAGATATTGAAAGAGATTGGGAGAGATTGAGGGATATATATATATATATATACATATATATATATATATATATATATATATATATTATCTTATCTCAGCAATACTCTAGATAATTAGCCGCCATTGTATTCTTTATAACCAAGTGAACTCAGAAACGAAGAGTTGGAGAGATAGAGAGAGAGGAGATATTGAAAGAGATTGGGAGAGATTGAGGGAGAGAAAGAGAGAGAGAGAGAGAGAGAGAGAGAGAGAGAGAGAGAGAGAGAGAGAGAGAGAGAGAGAGAGAGAGAGAGAGAGAGAGAGAGAGAGAGAGAGAGAGAGAGATTTTCTGATTTCAGCAATACTCTAGACAATTAGCCGCCATTGTATTCTTTATAACCAAGTGAACTCAGAAACGAAGAGTTGGAGAGATAGAGAGAGAGGGAGATATTGAAAGAGATTGAGAGAGAGAGAGAGAGAGAGAGAGAGAGAGAGAGAGAGAGAGAGAGAGAGAGAGAGAGAGAGAGAGAGAGAGAGAGAGAGAGAGATATTATCTGATCTCAGCAATACTCTTAGACAATTAGCCGCCAATGTATTCTTTATAACAAAGTGAACTCAGAAACGAAGAGTTGGAGAGATAGAGAGAGAGGGAGATATTGAAAGAGATTGGGAGAGATTGAGGGATATATATATATATATATATATATATATATATATATATATATATATTATCTGATCTCAGCAATACTCTAGACAATTAGCCGCCATTGTATTCTTTATAACCAAGTGAACTCAGAAACGAAGAGTTGGAGAGATAGAGAGAGAGGGAGATATTGAAAGAGATCAGGAGAGATTGAGAGAGAGAGAGAGAGAGAGAGAGAGAGAGAGAGAGAGAGAGAGAGAGAGAGAGAGAGAGAGAGAGAGACTGAGGTAAAGAGAAAGAGGAAAGAGAGAGCGAAGAGAGAGGGGGGGTTAAAGAGAAAGGGAGAGGCAAAGAGAGACAGAAGCAGAGAGAGAGAGAGAATAAGTGACAAGACTAGGACACAGAGAAAGAATGGAAAGCGGGAGGGAGAGAAAGTGTGTGCGTGCGTGCGTGCATGCGTGTATGTGCGTGCATGCGTGCGTGTGTATGTGTGTGTATTTATAAATATTGTATGTCAGGTTTTATTAGTACATGCATATATGTAATGCACTTGCACAAGATACACAATCTGTTCTGGTGTCACATATTGTTTCCCAAAATGTTGCTGAGACTGGAACCCATGACACCTCATGGCCAGCCATGACGTTAACTATCCGGCCACCAAGACATTCTCATTCATTCATTCATTCATTTATAGTTAGCTGTCTGCTTATATCCAATTTCAGTCATTTGATCATGGCGGCCATCTTGAAATTTTGACTCCCAGTTAACAGAGAAGCACAATTCTTGTGTCTATTTATATTTTTGAGGTCAATGAACTCGCTGATAACATTTTATTTAATCATCTGGGCATGACAGTCATCTTGAAATTCAAAATGGTGGCCAATTAAATATTCTTATATATATATATTTACTCACAGTTGACCCACAACAACAATTTAGGTATCTGTTTACACTTATGAGCTCAGTGAATGAAGTTGTGAAAACACAAATTGTTATCTGACCTAAGCATCCATCTTCAAATTCAAAATGGCCACCATTTTAATATATTTTCCCATACATCTCAACTCTCAGTTAACACAATATGTTTTGTCTATATGTACATTTATGTAGCCATGAAATTATTGATGGCATTTGTATAGTCATCCAATCGTGGCAGCCATCTTGAAATTCGTCTGTAATGGCATGTGTATTGCAGCAACCATCACCACTTGTAGAGTTCTGTACACTGCAGGTTGTATTCCTTATAAGTTCATCTACCTGAACACTTACTGATACCACAGTTGCATCTGATCAGTTCTATCACAGCATCTGGTGCAGCTTGCACCTTCAACCACATTTGCAAATATATCCTCCTTGATCCAACCATGGGTCTAGATCTCTAGATGTAGCATGGAATCCTAAGTTGGGATATTTGCTTGGAGATATGCTCTTTGGGTATGCTTGTTATTAGATATTTGGCAGTGTTTCCACATTCCAGTGTTTGGTGATGGTGTCTTGAACTTCTATTCTCTCAGAATAGCTGCATCAGTTATACAAATGACCCTTGAGCTTAATACCATGGAGTACTGACCTCTTTGTATGATTCATCAGTAATTCCAAGCTGGCTAAGAGCTTCAGATATAGCCAGTGGAGCCTTTCAGAATACATTCAATAACATTTGTTTGCATATATCATCAATTTGTCTTGTTGTGTCACATCCAGTTACTACATGCAACCCTGGTAATGTTGATTTTCTTTCTGAACCCAGTTCATCATCAATTAGTTGCATGTTGATCTGTTTGCGAGTTACGTCTGTACCGATAATTATTGGGATCAGGGTGTGTGATCTTCTCAGGATAAGAACTATGTCTGTGTCTGGTGCAGAAATTCACTTCTAATCTGCCATATATGTTGTCAGTGAACAGAAGCATTTCCTGCATGCTTTGATTCACTATTAGTTGGTTACATGGGTGTAAGATTTATTTTTTAACACAATAATATTTATGAAAGATGACATGGGATATTTCAGCTATCCAGGCTACAAATTTTTGAAGCTATCTGAGTTCTACGATATCGAAAACTATTGCAGGCCATGATGTGACAATGACACATACGAAAGCCTACTCCTATCAGTGACATCAATTAGATATACAAATGATCATCTGATAATATATCTGGCATATAAAGCTATTTACTGATGTAAAACACTAGTTACAGTCACAAACACATCAAAATATGTACTAAAATACCATCCTACCACAGGTGACAGTACACAAGAAGAAGCAGACATAATCATGATTCTTCAAACTCGTGAAGTAATCGGGCCAGGCAATGAGGTGGATTTCTACATCAAAGACATAGACTGTTGGGGTTTTATCACCATTAGGTTACACAAATAATTATATGTGAATCACAACCAGATCAACCTGCAAACATTGTATAATGAACTGTGTCCAGAGATAGACTCGGATTACCAGATGTTCATGCTGTAACTGAATATGACACAACAGGACAGTTGGTGATGGTGGACATCAATAAAGAGAATTCAATGTATTCACGAAAGCTCCACATATAAGTAACACCAAAGTCAGGTTGGAATCGATGATGAACCATACAAAGAGGTCAGTGAAAAATGTGAAGATTTTACTGCATGGAACCAAGCACAACGGTCGTTTCTGATGCAGCTACTCTAAGATGAAAGAAGTTCAAGAAACCATCACCAAACCAAAGTGTGGAAACACTGCCACCTACCTCTGGGGTATGGAAACATCATACCAAAGAGCACACCTCCAAGCAAGTCCCTGAGCTCACTCAAGATTCCATGCTACATCTGGAAATTCTCGATCCATGCAAACTTGGTTGGGTCAAGGGGTTGATATATTTGTGACTGCTGTTGGAGGTGCAAGCTGCACCAGAAGCTAGCTGTGGTAGAACTGATCAGATGCAACTGTGGTGTCAGTAAGTGTTCAGATAGATGTACTGTAATTTAGTGTAAGCGACACAACCTTCAATGTACAGAGCGTTGCAAGCGTGAAACCGATGAGGACTCCTGCAATATGCATACTATTACAGATGAAGTAGATGCCTAATATGCCATTATGAATTACAATTTACAGTTGGTATATTCCTTTATTTCATTAGTTTGTCATTAGTATTGCAATATTATAATTATTTGACCTAAAAATGTACTAATTTGCCGAATGATTACATTGATGGCCATTTTGAATTTCCATATGTCTGCCATTTTGAAATATAAGATGTTTGCCATAATTGGATGACTATAAATCTAAAGAATTAGATTCATTTACCACTGAAATATAGACAACAATATTGTGCTTCTCCATTAACCATGAGTTGAGAGATAAGAAAATGTATTAAAATGGCGGCCATATTGAATTTCAAGATTGTTTTCATGATTCAATGACTATATAAATGAAAACCATCCAATGCATGGCATACAGAAATGTACATGGACAAAACATTATGCTTCCACGTTAACCGGGAGTTGAGATATTTGAAAAACAATTATTAAAGTGGTAGCCATTTTGAATTTCAAGATGGCTGCCAAGATCAGACAACAATTTTCCTTTTTACAAAATAATCATTTGAGCTCATAGATGTAAACTGACACCAAAATTATTGTTCTGTATTTAATGGGAGTACCTACCCACTGAGAACCTAGTACCTACCAGCCTTAACCACTACACCACTGAGGCCGACGTAACTGCAAACACCGACAGGCGGCGCTGTGGACAGTCTCTGTCAGTAGGTCAGTTGTTCTCTGGCCTATTTATGCCTCATTACATACTACAGCTTATTACGACCATCTTAAACATGGAAATATACTGTAAAACACTGCGGGGAAAATCGTAATCTGTGAGCAACGTACTATATTTATTGAAGTCATTAGAAAAAGGATTTTTATTTATTTATTGATAATACAAATTCGAAGTAAATTTTAATGGCAATAAAACGTTTGCTCGAGTTTTAGTTATATAATATTATAAGTGATATTTTATCTTCTTTCGTTTCCCAATAAAAACGAATTATGTAGAAACAAGAAGTTTATTTATTTTAAATTTTTTTATTATTTTTATTTTTTTACAACGGGGCAGTTACTTAGGTCAATTTTGAACTTACGCCAATGGGGTATGGGATTTTATACTTTTATTTTAAATGCGCCATTTCTAATAAAATTAATAAATATAAATTAAATATAAAATTTTGGTCGCCATTTTTGATCGGGCATTTCTATTTTTTTTACAAAATTGATATTTACTGACAAGGAATGCAATGTCGGTTATGCCCCTTGTCTGAATTCACGAAGTATTGATACAAATCAATTTCCGTTGCTTATAACATTAAAACGTTCTAATTAAATTGATATGATCTTGGTAAAATAGTGTATTTAATGGTGAATGATTAAAATGCATTATTTAAATGAAATACGTATAGAAAAATGTTTAATTAAATAATAAATTATCAAATATGAAGAGTTGCGGCCCCTTGCTTGGTTGCCACGTAATTTAAATGCCCATTGTTAGATGATAGAAAGATTTAAATCACTAGGGAACAATACCCACTGAATTTGCAAGCAAACCGCTTATTATAATAATATAATGTTTGATATCATGGTATATCATTAATACGTAGTATAAAAGTAAAGTGTTTTTTTTTTAAAGAATTGGCCATGAGGGGCAAAAAATACTTCATCTTTTTTGTTGTCAAATTGATCACATGGGAAACATGATAAATATACCATTTGGATTCATTTGATAAATATTGAATTATTTTGAAATATTTTGAAAATTTATTTATTGAATTTCTGATTGCCTTACTAATATATGCATGTGTGCGTGTGCGTGTGCGTGTGCGTTTGAATATGATGTGTGTGTGTGTGTGTGTGTGTGTGTGTTTCCATTTTAAAAAATGTACACATAAGTATGACAGTGTTGGAAAAATTTAAAGCTTTTCTCTTTCTTGTTTTCCTTTTTCTTCTGAAACCGTGTTTTAATGACACCACAGTGACAAGGGAGGTAGGTAGAGTGTCAAGAAACTGGTGTAAGTCAATATTCGACAGGAAGAAAGCGTCAGAGAATATAGATTGTGTTTCGCAGATATCTGGTGTTTTAGATCTTCCGGTGACAGAGACAAATGGGCCAGGATCCCCCGTCAGGAACACCAGGCCAGTCGACTTCCACCAGTAATAGATATCCACACGCGAGAAAATCTAAAACAAACCCTTGACTTACAATGATGATGAAATCTTCCAGTAGAGAAAACATTAAAATAATGATTGATATTCACACGAGAGAAAATCTAAAACATTTAGAACAACTTTACTTACAATGATGATGAAATCTTCCAGTAGAGAAAACATTAAAATAATGATTGATATTCACACGAGGGAAAATCTAAAACATTTAGAACAACTTTACTTACAATGATCATGACTTCTTCCAGTAAAGAAAATATAAAACATTTAGAACAACTTTACTTACAATGATGATGACTTCTTCCAGTAAAGAAAATATAAAACATTTAGAACAACTTTACTTACAATGATCATGACTTCTTTCAGTAAAGAAAATCTAAAACATTTAGAACAACTTTACTTACAATGATCATGACTTCTTCCAGTAAAGAAAATATAAAACATTTAGAACAACTTTACTTACAATGATCATGACTTCTTTCAGTAAAGAAAATCTAAAACATTTAGAACAACTTTATTTACAATGATCATGACTTCTTTCAGTAAAGAAAATCTAAAACATTTAGAACAACTTTACTTACAATGATGATGACTTCTTCAAGTAAAGAAAATATAAAACATTTAGAACAACTTTACTTACAATGATCATGACTTCTTTCAGTAAAGAAAATTTTAAAGTAATGATTGATATACACACGAGAGAAAATTTCAAACCTTCAAAACAACTTTATTTACAACAATAATGAGTTCTTCCAGTAATTTAAAAAAAAAATAATGATAGATATTCACGTCAGGAGAGCTGAAACTTTAAAAATATCTTTAAAATTATGATGTACTTTACCACATGAAGAAAAACTAAAAGTACTTGGTCCTCGAAATGAAGAGAAAACGGACAATAATATGTTAATAAATTCGTCAGTAATAAAATACATAACGGTGAAAGTGTGTAACAGAAGACGTAACATACAAGACTATTACGAATCTGGCATCTGTATATTTAATACCGTATCTGTACAAGACTGATTCGAAAAGACGTTATAATAGAGTTGCGAGGACACAGCCATGGTTGACTGTCGGGTGCTTTGTTTACAGTGGAGAAGCAGTTTACCCTGACTGGTATTTCAAAAACCGTGGTGTGTGATATGTCTTTGGGATGGTACATATAAAAGACACCTTGCTACTACTGGAAAAGTGTAGCCTGTTTCCTCTCTAAGACATCCAATAGTCGATGATTAATAAATCAATGTGCTCTAGTGGTGTGGTTAAACAAAACAAAGTTAAATTTTGTTTACACTTGTGACTGGTTGCTCGACGGTGATGACCTGGTTACAGCCATATCATCCAATAATAGGAGGACGACCAAAATTGATTGCTCTGTGACGTGCTAGTGAACCTGAAACCGATTACTGCGTGCCGCACGAGTCAACGGCCGCGCCAGTGTCGTAAATAAGTCATTTAAATGTATTTTATATCTGGTTTTTGAAGGTATCTAAGAAATACAATCCTACAAAATGAATGAATGTTTAACGACACCCCAACACGAATACAATCCTACATTCGTGGCCGTTAGATACCATTTATCTTACAAATTGTTGTTAAGAATGTATTATTTATATGTGTTATATTCGTTCATTTCAACTTATCTTCGTGCTTATAACCAATTATGGTTCAAGCACGCTGTCCAGGACACACACCTCAGCTATCTGGGCTGTCTGCCCAGGACAGTGGCTTAGTTGTTAATTGTTAGTGGTTAGTGAGAGAGAAGAGGGTGTAGTGGCCTTACACCTACCCATTGCATCGTTAAAACTCGTTCTGGGTGGAAGCCGGAACCGAGCTACGAACCCTGTACCTACCAGCCTTATGTCCGATGGCTTTACGACGCCACCGAGGCCGGTAAATCGTTATAAGATATCATTAATATCATTTATAATTTATATCGTTATAAGATAAATGATATTAAACGGCCACTAATATTTAATCCAAAAAAAAGTATGTTTGTCTGTAAAGTAGTGGTCACAGATTTGGTCATGACTCTAGGATATACATTTCGATTAATTCTAGTCATATTGTGTATTATATTGTGTAAAACATTTCCTTTTTATGTACCACTATATTTAATATGTTCTGTCTCTGGCGCCTCCATTTGTTAGTCTTAGGTTCATGTTGGTTTCCATTTGGAAAAAGTACACTATTATTCAAGTGTTCTCTATCTTAGAAGTATAGTACTATTTTTACAGATGCTTCGCTTGTATAATAATTTGAGCAAATTTCTGTAAAATACTTAAAATATTATCCTATGTAGAAAGGTTTTCAGCGCCTGTATTGACGCACGTGGCAGTCCTCATTACAGTGTACATGAGTTGCCGTTGGATACCATTTATCTTATGAGTTGTTTTTAAAAATACGTATTGAACGAGTTGGATACGTTTTAAACAACGATTTGTAAGATAAATGATACCTAATGGATATGAATAAAGTATTCTATTTCTTACAGACATAAACTGAAATTTCTTCTCTCACTAAGACCTATTTTCGGCACATGCGTAACACTTGAGTTATGCGTCACACAGAAATCAGTCTTTAATTCATTAAGTTTAGATTTCCGTTTTGAATGTCATATTCAGTGTTTGTGTACCTAAAAACTAAACAAAAAACTCAGTGCACAGAACGTTTTTGCTAATTAATTTAAAAAAAAATGTCGCTCTCTCTCTCTCTCTCTCTCTCTCTCTCTCTCTCTCTCTCTCTCTCTCTCTCTGTGTGTGTGTGTGTGTGTGCGTGCGCGCGCGCGTGTGTGTGTGTGTGTGTGTTTGAAATGTTTTAATGTGTTGTCTTTTCTTTTGTTTTTGTGTATGTGCGTATGTGTATTTTATATATTTTAAATATCGTGTATATGTGTATTGTTGATGTTTTGTTTGTTTGTGTGTTTTTTTTAATTAATTAATTTATTTATTTATTTAATAGTAATATTATTAGTAATTTTATTATTATTATTATTGTTATTGTTATTGTTGTTGTGTGATGATATCTAAGTTTGTACCTTTAAGAATTGAGATGGTAGTTTGTTGTTGTTGTTGTGTGATGATATCTAAGTTTGTACCTTTAAGAATTGAGATGGTAGTTTGTTGTTGTTGTGTGATGATATCTAAGTTTGTACCTTTAAGAATTGAGATGGTAGTTTGTTGTTGTTGTTGTGTGATGATATCTATGTTTGTACCTTTAAGAATTGAGATGGTAGTTTGTTGTTGTTGTTGTTATTTCCTTTGCTTTGCTTTTAGGTGGGGGGGGGGGGGGTCTGTATTAGGCAAAAAAAAGTCGGTCTCTTATGCGGCTTCTCCCCCCCCCCCCCCCTATTTTTTTGTTTAATTGTTTTTTTCTAAAAGCATGGATTGCACAGAAAAGGTGGGTATATTTGATACCGAAATAAGGGGCATATTTACATTGAAATCAGAATGCATGTCCTTGTTCATGCGCGGTGGCATTTTGGCGATGTCATACCAGGGGAAACTAAAAAACAAAATGTTGACGCGCGAGGAAACCGACACGCGCGCTGACCAGACCAGAAATGTATTTTGTTTGGCCTTAGTGTATTTGTCAGTACACACTTCCAGTATTATACTCTGCATACACACACACACACACACACACACACACACACACACACACACACACACACACACACACACACACACACACACACACACACACACACACACACACACACACACACACACACACACTACAACTAATACCAATACATATACACAATAATTCTAAGCATTTTGGTAGGCGAATGGCATGTTGTGACTAGATACAAATGGGTTTTTTTAATATTCTGATACATACTAATGTATGGTTCAAACACCTACTTCGGACATATAATCTTGGTATTTTCAAGAGTACGTGTCGTAATAAAGTTATTTCATTTGTATTTGATGCTCGTGCTCTTAGATCCAATTAAAAGTCCTAGATACGCATCTAATCTGTGTGGACTGCCTGTCCGCGGAGGTGGGTTAATGCTGAGTTAGATATCAGTGATTAGTCAGAGAGAAGTTGATGTAGAGGTCTTACACTTCCACACTGAACCAGTATCGGCATGCGAACCCAGTATCATAAGCGTATGAGACGCCATAGCAAGAAACCCCCCCCCCCCCCCCCCCCCCCCCCCTAGTGCTGGAGCATATCCTCAAATTCAGAAAAAATGTATAGAGATATTCGGGCAAAATATGCTAACACAAGACCTTTTTACCCTGTATTTCCATCATCCTACCCGCACAATTATTTTTAATCCATGTACAAATGCGTAGTGATATAGGCCTACTATATAGCTGTTTGGCAGTAATACTAATATGAATAAATGCTGTTTTCTCAATTTGGGCATTTTTGTTTAACTAGGCGAAACGTCAGCCTGCGCCCACCCCCACCCCCTGCTAAAAACAATGGGAGCCCGTACGCTTATGTCCAGTACCAGCCAGCCTCAAGTCCCATATTACAAGTACAGTTACCACTACACAACCAAGGCCGGTGTAAATGAATCTATGCATCACACCACCAAGAAGCGACACCGCCAACAATACTTGATAATTTCATTAGACAACAATGCTGAATCAGAAATGAATTGCTGTAGGTACTTTCTTCACTCCAGTGGTTACCAAACAATGCTGCCGAGTGTGAGGTTTCAGCCGGTCACTCTGACTGGATGTAAACATCATCTTGACGATGAATGACGTTTAATTAGAAATAGATCCCTGCAGTGGGAGAGAGACCCCAGGAAGGAAGAGATCGTATGGGCCATGTCCCTAAGCATTACACAGAATGGCTGCATTAGGTCTAAAGAATCGGCTTGTAATTAGTGTATTCAAGACCGGTTGTCACGGGGATTCTATAATACCCGTAACTGAATAAAACACGATTGTCCAAATATCTCTCCTAGCTGTATATCTATTAGATCTCTCTGTAACGGGCGGTATTTACCCGAGTATGGCTCGCCTAGGTATGATCAGAGATACGATCTTATATAAAGTATATGCAATATAGCACGTTTAGTTCACTAGAAAACACAACAAAAACACAATACACTTTGGAATCTGTATTAACCTACGCTGACAAATGTACAGCCGCAGTAGTTAATTAATAACAACAATAATAACAACCCAGAACTGATCACTTAATTAGTTAATCTCTAGGTGTCTAGTTTACACAATATGCTAATCACTTAACCGTGACACAACACCCACACGTGTGATAATTGAGAAACGCTTCCAGGGGAACTTAATTAATAAAGGAATTACAGCTCTGTTCCTAACTGGTTAATTTTTATTTAACCCTAACTACTCATACAGTAACCTTGTAACACAGAATTAATACTGGTACCTATCACAATAAAGACAATAACCTACAGTTTACCTAGGTCTGCTAGGATGACTGGCTAAGCTTTATATTACCAAATACTCGTATAAATATAGAACAGTAAGACTACGATTTACTCCGTTAGATGACCGAAGACACTGTCTAAAGAATATTGGTATAATACAGTATTAAAATATTTAAAGTCACATCAATCACATCAAGGTTATACACAGAGCAGAAAATATATTTACCCAAAGTCCAAACGGACTAACGTTCCCTGGGAGCCGTCCTTGTTGCTTCTCCTCATAACTCTAAAACACTAGCTATTTATTATAAATCGAATATCGCCTGGGGGTACATCGCGGCACCGAATCTTATCATCTGATATTCCACCTCTCCCAGAGTCGGTATATTTCTCTTTGATCGCCAGACTTACTGACGCCTTGGTCGCCAAAATCACGGTCGTCGAAACCGCACTCGCGGAGGTATTACGTAACTACTCGCCACATGGCCTCCGCAGCTGGCTGGGTGTGTATTAGAAGTACACCTCGAGGACCGTCGCGCAGAAGTATTACGTAACAAGTTGCCCATCTGGCTAAGTGCATTTGGAACTGCACACGGACTTCTAAAACAATTAATATCGCCACAGGCAAAAAGAAATTAAGAGCATGTACCGTCACACACCCCCACCTCAAAAAGGATATTTCCTCTAGGGAAATATACTACATTAAAACAAAAGGGTGCGTTAACCGACGCATACGGGCATTTATAACACATGTAATAATAAGGTGACTACCAGTAATCACACTGAGTCTCTGAGTCCCTGGTATACAAATAAAATATATAAAAACAAAACAGAAATCAAGAATGTCAACACATTATCATAACGTTCAACTTCGGGACAGGGCATCAGCGATTACATTGGGTGTGCCCTTGATATGTTCAATGGTAATTGGGTATTCTTGCAGAAGAAGACTCTTTCTCAAACTCTCTGGTTGGAGGCTTTCATTAGGATGGTCCAGTCCGTCTTCGTCTTCCTGGAACAGCACAGCTCCAGCTCCCACGTCACTGGCATCCACAGCTAGCTTGAACGGCATTCGGTAGTCTGGTGCTGCCATCACGGGAGACGAGTAGCGCATCTGCTTGAGACGGTTGAATGACTTCTCGCATTCACCTGACCACTGGAACTTCGTTTCTTTCTTTTTCAGTGTCGCACATTTTCCAGGTTTTCTCCGATAGGCATGCTGTCGAATCGGTGTAGCGTTGGGTTCCAAGCGCACATCCTGGCTTAAGGGGTTGGTAATCGTTGGAAGATTCTGACAAATGGAAACATTGTCTTGTTTCAACGTAGTTAACTTTGCTCGCTGGGGGTTCAAGTCTGCTAGAATCTGGCTGTTGGCCAATTTTCTCTCTGCAGTCTTGACGTCATCACAGGAAATTGAGTGACTCTCAATTTGGACCGGTAACTCTGGAACTATCGGCAGTCTGTCAAAATAACCTTTTAGCAAATTGATGTAACAATACCTACTTTTCCTAACCCTATCAGGAGTGTTTATCACATACCCTGTCTCATTAACCCGTGTGAGCACAACATAGGGCCCGAAATACCTGTTCTGCACAGAACCCCGTTTAATGGGAAGGTACAGCAGCACCTTATCCCCTGGTTTAAATTCCCGACTCCTAGTCTTCCTATCAAACACTGATTTTATTTTGCTCTGAGCATGGCTCAGTTGCTTCCTAGCCTTCCTATCTCTAACTCTCTTATTCATTAAAACTCCCTTGTCCATATTATAACCTGACATCTGATCCTCCATCTCACCCTTAGTTAACAACGTAGTGCGAACTGCCAACAAATTTGGATCAGCCCCCTGCTCTAGAACTAACTCTTGTCTATCACAAGGTAAGGCCCCTCTATCAAACACAACTGGTTCATTTCCCCTCTGCGGGAGATCAACCGGTTCCACCACATTTAATTCCTCACTTGACTTATCTACCATTTTACTGATAACCTGATCCACTCCAATTTCATGGCTCACACACGTATCAGAAAAATCACAAATATCCTCTGGGTCTCGTGCTAACCTACTGGCCATAGCCCTAGTCTTTACACACGCAGGATATTTAATCTCATCAACCTCACACTCTTCTGTTGGTAAAGTGCTGTCTTTAATTAACAGTTGGTCACATTTCGGCTGACAACACTGACTAGTCAAATCATTTCCCAACAAAACTCCTATGTTTTCAACAGGCAAGTCCTTCACAACACCCATAACGACTGGTCCCGTCACAAACTTCGAACACAAGAAAACGTTATGTAACCGAACAACCATGTTTTCTCCAGTAACCGAGGTTAAAGCCAAACTACGTCCTGTATCTGAATTTTCAATACCAGCTAAACACTTTTGCGTAATCAGACTCTGACTACACCCCGTATCTCGATAGATTGATATTGCCTTAAGACACAACTCTTGTTTCACATCACAAACCATACCAGTGGACACATACGGGTTTACTTTCTCTGCCAAGGGACTAACCATTAACTCTCTCGCTAACGGAGCTGACCTCACTAAACCGACCACTTGCGCATTATCGCGTTTCCTTTTAAAACAGTCCCCGACAAGATGGTTATCCTTTTTACAGTAACTGCAATGTGGACGAAAAGTTCGTGCATTGGCTGATAATGCAGGTTTATCCTTACTTTGCCCACCAGGTGCATTCCTTGCCTGACTAGCTGACCAACTAGAAGACTCTCCCCGATAGTTACTTTCCCGGGAAAAACCTGGCTGAAATTTCTTCTTATCACCCTGTTGTAAATAGCTACCCTGTACAGCCTGAGCTTTGTGTATTAACACATAATCATCTGCCACTATGCCTGCCTCCTCTATCTTTTTGATATCACGATCCTCTAAATGAATACGTAAGCTAACTGGTAATCCATTTTTAATGTCCTGTAAGATCAACAACTCCCGTAACTCGGTATATGACTCTACCTGATGAGACACCACCCATTTATCAAACATCCCTGCCTTCTTAGCCACAAACTCACTATAAGACTGACCCTGCGTTTTTCTCAACTCGCTATACCGTAAACGATAATCCTCAGGTCGTAATTCATACGCCCTCAACACTGCCGCCTTAACTAGGTCGTACTGACTTGCTCGCTCATCATTCATTGAATTATAAGCTACACTAGCCTTCCCCTTAAACTTAGACACGGCTAACAATGTCCACTTAGACTGCGGCCAATTTAGCTGCTTAGCGGCCCGTTCAAAAAGTTGGAAGAACATATCTACCTCCTGGTCATCAAATACAGGCACCGATCTATAAGCCTCTGACATGTTAAAACCATTTCCGGCTTCCCGTCTAACTTCTTCAGTATTCAACTTTAACTCATGTTCCACTTTTAATTTTGCTAACTGGAATTCTCTATCCCTATCTCTCTCTTCTCTATCTCTCTCTCTATCTCTCTCTTCTCTATCTCTATCTTCTCTATCCCTTTCTTCTCTCTGTCTCTCTCTCTCTCTCTCTCTCTCTCTCTCTCTCTCTCTCTCTCTCTCTCTCTCTCTCTCTCTCTCTCTCTCTATCTCTATCTTCTTTTTCTCTCTCTCTCTCTCTATTTAATGCACGTTCTTCTCTTTCGTACTCAAACTTTTTAAAAGCTAATTGTTGTTCCCCACTTAACTCATTTATCTCTATCTCTGGAACAATCTCACTGTCTTCCATAACAGGACTATCACCAAAAACTTCCTGGATAATAATTGTTCTTATATCTCCTAAGGTTTTAGCTGATGTTAAATCAATTTCTCGCTCATCCGCGATTTCAACTAACTCGGCCTTACGTGCTCGCTTAATCTCCACTACACTGAGCGTTGGCCTATCCAGCAAATTCTTATCCATGTTTAGATATGACGCACTTATTATTAATTAATTTTCTAGTGAACAACGCTGCTACTTCTAGTAAATTTGTAAAAATAATTTATAAAGCCCCCATTTACAAACAATACTTTTTTAAATATGCATGTCCCGTTTCAGATCCGGGACGAGCGCCCCAATTTTCTACTCCTGTCACGGGGATTCTATAATACCCGTAACTGAATAAAACACGATTGTCCAAATATCTCTCCTAACTGTATATCTATTAGATCTCTCTGTAACGGGCGGTATTTACCCGAGTATGGCTCGTCTAGGTATGATCAGAGATACGATCTTATATAAAGTATATGTAATATAGCACGTTTAGTTCACTAAAAAACACAACAAAAACACAATACACTTTGGAATCTGTATTAATCTACGCTGACAAATGTACAGCCGCAGTAGTTAATTAGCAACAACAATAATAACAACCCAGAACTGATCACTTAATTAGTTAATCTCTAGGTGTCTAGTTTACACAATATGCTAATCACTTCACCGTGACACAACACCCACACGTGTGATAATTGAGAAACGCTTCCAGGGGAACTTAATTAATAAAGGAATTACAGCTCTATTCCCAACTGGTTAATTTTTAATTAACCCTAACTACTCATTCAGTAACCTTGTAACACAGAATTAATACTGGTACCTATCACAATAAAGACAATAACCTACAGTTTACCTAGGTCTGCTAGGATGACTGGCTAAGCTTTATATTACCAAATACTCGTATAAATATAGAACAGTAAGACTTGGTATATTTCTCTTTGATCGCCAGACTTACTGACGCCTTGGTCGCCAAAATCACGGTCGTCGAAACCGCACTCGCGGAGGTATTACGTAACTACTCGCCACATGGCCTCCGCACCTGGCTGGGTGTGTATTAGAAGTACAGCTCGAGGACCGTCGCGCAGAAGTATTACGTAACAAGTTGCCCACCTGGCTAACTGCATTTGGAACTGCACACGGCCTTCTAAAATAATTAATATCGCCACAGGCGAAAAGAAATTAAGAGCATGTACCGTCACACCGATACTGAGCGTTCAGAAATGAGAAATTAATTAGCAAAAATGTGTCTTATAATTGTTCATATCTGATAAATATTTTTTAACAAGCAAGGAGTAAATATGTATAAACTATAAGGAGCAAATGTGTATAAACTGTAGTATTCACAGCTAAAATCAAATCGCTTTTTCCACTTCCTTCATTAAAGGGACAGTCATGAGTTTGCTGCCAGTGTTAAGATGTCGCAACTAATAGAGCCTTTTTACATGTTATCTATTATTTACACGTTCTTCTGTATATTTTTAGTATATGTCTTTCGGTCTTTCAGGGTCTTTCTGGTCGTTTTATTTCGTATATTCATACGTACGAAATTACATGAAGGTAAAATTCAGTTTGAATTATTACAAACGGGACTCTCAGAACACAAACTGGCTTTACTCTTGAAAGGAAACTGTATTTGATATTTCATTTTGCTCCATTAAAAGAGATCTACTCGTATTGATCAAAGATATCTTACAATGACAGCAAACTCTGGACGGTTTCTTGAAATGGCTTTCACCACCCACTCATCCACTTTCAACCTACGACTCTTCATACTTCGATTTCTATCCATAGACATTTTCTTCAACGACACCACTAGAACACATTCATTTATTAATCATTGACTTTTGGATGTGAAACATTTAGTAATTCTGACACATAATCTTAGACACATAATCCAATACATTTTCCATTAGGAGCAAGGGATCTTTTAATGCACAATCTCACAGACAGGATAGCACATACTATGGACTTTCATATACCAGAGAAATAGATGAATGGCATGTACCCGGACACCCTTGCGCCTTCCATGCTTGTTCGTTCCAAAAAATCATCTGCCTACCACCACTCCCGCCCCTAACAAAAAGAGAAAGACTACGGCCCTGTTCACCTATGTAATTCGTAGGCCTTCAGTTTTATATATCAGTAGTGGTGAAATTGGGGGGGGGGGGGGGGGGGGGGGGGCTACTAATATATTTAAAAAAAAGAAACAAACAAAACAAATAGAAACAAAACCAAAATCGAAAACGAAACAAATCTATCTATCTTATATTTGAGACGATTGGTGACCTTGGAAACAGAAATCAGAAATACTGATTCGTTAAACTGTAGACGTCTGCTCATACAGTAGGCTGGAATGGTGACCGTTTCGCAATAAGTAAATTACTCCATATGATGTACGAACTGGGGAAAACTGTACCTCGGCGATAAAATCAAGATTTGTCACGCGACTTGGGCTTAACAGAATCATACATAGCTATAGTAGTGTCGCAAATAGAATAAAAGAGAATTTCGTTGATTATTTCTTTCATATTAAACTGACAAGTAAATATTTTGTAAATATCTATTTAATGATACTCTACCTAATTTAGCATTTATTTGTCTGAGCTCTCATCGATGTACAAGGTGGTGTTTACTCTTGAAATTAAAAGAAAGATGTCAGTAAACAGGTGATTTGTGCACTTTATTGGAACAGACTATAACCAATTTTGATCGACATGTGTCAAATTCGTTGCTGTTGCAATATGTGAGGGACCGTCTCTGATGAGTATCCCTCTCCAAAACAAAATATTTGTATAAATTTCTAAGTAACTTTTGAGCAAAACTATCAAAAACCATTCTGAGTGTGTGATCTATTATACCGATATTAAAGGTGCTATGTATTAAAGGTGCTATCTCCAAGTTGCATAATGACAGCTATTGCAAATAATGTTCTTTTAAATTAAATTTTGCTTTAAATTTAAAGACTACACCTTCAAGTATATGCCTATAAATGATTCTAACAAAATAATTGTATCTACTAGTAGAAAATACATTTGTATTGGAGAACCTTTATCACAAACAACTGCTCACATATAACTATGATATAGCACCTTTAATGGTTGTACTATTGTGTACATTTCTAATGTACTTATATTGAATTTATATCACTAAATATGATGATCATAATTAATCATTTATGCTGCAATTCATTCAAAATACTCAGATAACTTGCAGTTTTAAATTAAAAGTGTGTTTAAGGGTAAATGAAACTGACGTGTATGTCGATCAAAATATGTTATAGTCTGTTTCAATAAAGTACACAATTCACTTGTTTACTGACATCTTTCTATTATTTTAAGAGTAAACACCACCTTGTACATCAATGAGAACCCAAACAAGTAAATGCTAAATTAGGTAGAGTATCATTAAATAGATATTTACAAAATGTTTACTTGACAGTTTAATATGAAAGAAATAATCGACGAAAATCTGTTTTATTCTATTTCCGACACTACTTTAGTTTCTACAGTTACACTACATAACTATATTCCACGGCGATAGTTTAGTACGACCTCATTCTATAGACACATTGTGTATCTTAATTTCACTCTAGTGATAGCTACATTCTACAATTATATCTACAAATATATTTTTCAGTTATATCTAGAAATACATTCTTTAGTTACACATAGAAATACATTCTTCAGCAATATATAGAAATACAGTCTTCAGTTATATATAGAAATACATTCTTCAGTTATATATAGATATACATTCTTTGGTTATATTATAGAAATACATTATTCAGTTATATTTAGAACTACATTCTTCAGTTATATTATAGAAATACATTCTTCAGTTAAATATAGAAATACATTCTTCAGTTAAATATAGAAATACATTCTTCAGTTAAATATTGAAATTCATTCTTCACTTATATTATAGAAATACATTCTTCAGTTATATATATATAGAAATACATTCTTCAGTTAAATATAGAAATACATTCTTCAGTTATATTATAGAAATACATTCTTCTGTTAAATATAGAAATACATTCTTCAGTTATATTATAGAAATACATTCTTCTGTTAAATATAGAAATACATTCTTCAGTTATATATAGAAATACATTCTTCAGTTATATATAGAAATACATTCTTCAGTTAAATATAGAAATACATTCTTCAGTTATATTATAGAAATACATGCTTCTGTTAAATACAGAAATACATTCTTCAGTTAAATATAGAAATACATTCTTCAGTTATATTATAGAAATACATTCTTCTGTTAAATATAGAAATACACTCTTCAGTTATATATAGAAATACATTCTTCAGTTAAATATAGAAATACATTCTTCAGTTATATTATAGAAATACATTCTTCAGTTAAATATAGAAATACATTGTTCAGTTAAATATAGAAATTCATTCTTCAGTTATATTATAGAAATACATTCTTCAGTTATATATATAGAAATACATTCTTCAGTTAAATATAGAAATACATTCTTCAGTTATATATAGAAATACATTTTTCAGTTATATTATAGAAATACATTCTTCTGTTAAATATAGAAATACATTCTTCAGTTATATATAGAAATACATTCTTCAGTTAAATATAGAAATTCATTCTTCACTTATATTATAGAAATACATTCTTCAGTTATATATATATAGAAATACATTCTTCAGTTAAATATAGAAATACATTCTTCAGTTATATTATAGAAATACATTCTTCTGTTAAATATAGAAATACATTCTTCAGTTATATTATAGAAATACATTCTTCAGTTAAATATAGAAATACATTGTTCAGTTAAATATAGAAATTCATTCTTCAGTTATATTATAGAAATACATTCTTCAGTTATATATATAGAAATACATTCTTCAGTTAAATATAGAAATACATTCTTCAGTTATATATAGAAATACATTTTTCAGTTATATTATAGAAATACATTCTTCTGTTAAATATAGAAATACATTCTTCAGTTATATATAGAAATACATTCTTCAGTTAAATATAGAAATTCATTCTTCACTTATATTATAGAAATACATTCTTCAGTTATATATATATAGAAATACATTCTTCAGTTAAATATAGAAATACATTCTTCAGTTATATTATAGAAATACATTCTTCTGTTAAATATAGAAATACATTCTTCAGTTATATATAGAAATACATTCTTCAGTTATATATAGAAATACATTCTTCAGTTAAATATAGAAATACATTCTTCAGTTATATTATAGAAATACATTCTTCAGTTAAATATAGAAATACATTCTTCAGTTAAATATAGAAATTCATTCTTCAGTTATATTATAGAAATACATTCTTCAGTTATATATATATAGAAATACATTCTTCAGTTAAATATAGAAATACATTCTTCAGTTATATATAGAAATACATTCTTCAGTTATATTATAGAAATACATGCTTCTGTTAAATACAGAAATACATTCTTCAGTTAAATATAGAAATACATTCTTCAGTTATATTATAAAAATACATTCTTCTGTTAAATATAGAAATACATTCTTCAGTTATATATAGAAATACATTCTTCAGTTAAATATAGAAATACATTCTTCAGTTATATTATAGAAATACATTCTTCAGTTAAATATAGAAATACATTCTTCAGTTAAATATAGAAATTCATTCTTCAGTTATATTATAGAAATACATTCTTCAGTTATATATATAGAAATACATTCTTCAGTTAAATATAGAAATACATTCTTCAGTTATATATAGAAATACATTTTTCAGTTATATTATAGAAATACATTCTTCTGTTAAATATAGAAATACATTCTTCAGTTATATTATAGAAATACATTCTTCAGTTATATATAGAAATACTTTCTTCAGTTATATATAGAAATACATTCTTCAGTTAAATATAGAAATACATTCTTCAGTTATATTATAGAAATACATTCTTCAGTTAAATATAGAAATTCATTCTTCAGTTATATATAGAAATACATTCTTCAGTTATATTATAGAAATAAATTCTTCAGTTAAATATAGAAATACATTCTTCAGTTAAATATAGAAATACATTCTTCAATTATATTATAGAAATACATTCTTCAGTTAAATATAGAAATACATTTTCCAGTTAAATATAGAAATACATTCTTCAGTTATATTATAGAAATACATTCTTCACTTATATTATAGAAATACATTCTTCAGTTAAATATAGAAATACATTCTTCAGTTATAACCGGCCTCGGTGGCGTCGTGGTTAGGTCATCGGTCTACAGGCTGGTAGGTACTGGGTTCGGATCCCAGTCGAGGCATGGGATTTTTAATCCAGATACCGACTCCAAAACCTGAGTGAGTGCTCCGCAAGGCTCAATGAATACACTGACTATGTTATTATCAAGTTACACGTAAAAAGAGTTTCGACAGACCTAACTCGAATTACCCCTCTGAGTAAGAGCAGTTATTTCGTTTTATTCACGATTAGCATATAGTTTAAAGTGCACCACTTTTTCGAACCAGAATGATGCAGACACGACGGTCGAGGATTAGACCTATCTATGTGTCTAGCTATATGTCTATTTAATCATCAAAATGATTTTTATCCAGAAATACTGAAACTTACTAATTAAGCACGTGTTTCTGTCTTCGTATATCTCTAATAACTCGTGTAAATCAAAGTGAGTTTGCCTGAACACAAACACACTTCATCTTCCAGAGTCTCTGAAGTGTATTTCGAAGTGAGGAGTCTGTCAATGTTATAGCCTGGGTGGTGGACAAACTTAATGGCTCGGACTTGTTGAAGGGGGTTTGGGGGCGTGCTCCTCAGACTTGTTGAAGGGAGTTTGGGGGCATGCTCCTCGGACTTGTTGAAGGGGGTTTGGGGGCGTACTCCTCGGACTTGTTGAAGGGGGTTTGGGGGCGTACTCCTCTGAGTACAGTTTTCATTTCATGTATAAAAATACGGTGTTTCCAGCCCTCTGAACACAACAATAGGGAAAAGTGGGGCATGGCCCTCGCACTCCCCTTTTCGCTGACCCTGCACTGTTGACCTGGAAATGGCAGAATAACCTGGTCTAAACGTAATACAATACTGCGTGGTTTGATTAGTCGTCATTCTAGTTTCAGCGTTCATTAGCTATATACAATTTTGAAAATGTTATAGGTTTCTCAGATAATATTCTTACTACTGTGATTATTAGAAGAAGAAAAATATGTTTACGATGAGTGCCTTATTTCAGTTAATAGCATCCAGTGACTTATGAAATATTCCAAAACAATTATTTCTTTGTAGACAGATGAAGTTTGACAATGAGAAACTTTGAAGATAAAACTAATACTTATGATGATGATGTTCTACATATTTCGTAGTTTCATCAGTTATGAGATAGGCTACGCCCACCTAATCTAAAGTTTCATCGACGATTCAGTAGTTATGTTATGATGGCAAAATACCATTTGAATTCTGTTGTGATAAAACACAGAGACAGCTGAAAAATACATTCATAAGACAAAATGAGTAAACAACAAAGAATTTTGACATACATTGAGGACAACACGAAACACTAAAAAAGCTGTGATATATATAGATAAGAAAAAATTATTAAATACGCAAATGACAATGACAAGAAATATTCAAACATCTGTGACACATACTCATGACAATGGTATGAACCATTCAAACAACTGTGACACATACTCATCACAATGGTAAGAACCATTCAAACAGCTGTGACACATACTCATCACAATGGTAAGAACCATCCAAACAGCTGTGACACATACTCATCACAATGGTAAGAACCATTCAAACAGCTGTGAC
This sequence comes from Gigantopelta aegis, assembly GCF_016097555.1. NCBI lineage: Eukaryota > Metazoa > Mollusca > Gastropoda > Neomphalida > Peltospiridae > Gigantopelta > Gigantopelta aegis. The sequence continues at coordinate 3,858,850 of NC_054702.1, read as the reverse complement.
ACAAACTCATCACAATGGTAAGAACCATTCAAACAGCTGTGACACATACTCATCACAATGGTAAGAACCATTCAAACAGCTGTGACACATACTCATCACAATGGTATGAACCATTCAAACAGCTGTGACACATACTCATGACAATGGCAATAAATATTCAAACAACTGTGACACATACTCATCACAATGGCAAGAAGTATTCAAACAACTGTGCCACATACTCATCACAATGGTAAGAACCATTCAAACAGCTGTGACACATATTCATCACAATGGTAAGAACCATCCAAACAGCTGTGACACATACTCATCACAATGGTAAGAACCATTCAAACAGCTGTGACACAAACTCATCACAATGGTAAGAACCATTCAAACAGCTGTGACACATACTCATCACAATGGTAAGAACCATTCAAACAGCTGTGACACATACTCATCACAATGGTATGAACCATTCAAACAGCTGTGACACATACTCATGACAATGGCAATAAATATTCAAACAACTGTGACACATACTCATCACAATGGCAAGAAGTATTCAAACAACTGTGCCACATACTCATAACAATGGTTAGAAACATTCAAACAGCTGTGACACATACTTATCACAATGGTAAGAAACATTCAAACAGCTGTGACGCATACTCATGATAATGGTAAGAAACATTCAAACAGCTGTGACGCATACTCATGACAATGGTATTAACATTCAAACAACTGTGCGACATACTCATAACAATGGTTAGAAACATTCAAACAGCTGTGACACATACTTATCACAATGGTAAGAAACATTCAAACAGCTGTGACGCATACTCATGATAATGGTAAGAAACATTCAAACAGCTGTGACACATACTCATGACAATGGTATTAACATTCAAACAACTGTGACACATATTCATGACAATGGTAAGAAACATTCAAACAACCGTGACACATACTCATCATAATAGTAAGAAACATTCAAACAGCTGTGACGCATACTCATGACAATGGTATTAACATTCAAACAGCTGTGACACATACTCATGACAATGGTAAGAAACATACAAATAGCTGTGACGCATACTCATGGCAATGGTAAAAAACATCCAAACAGCTGTGACACATACTCATGACAATGGTAAGAAACATACAAACAGCTGTGACATATACTCATGACAATGGTAAGAAACATACAAATAGCTGTGACGCATACTCATGACAATGGTAAGAAACATACAAATAGCTGTGACGCATACTCATGACAATGGTAAGAAACATACAAACAGCTGCGACAAGCTGTGACACATACTCATGACAATGGTAAGAAACATACAAACAGCTGTGACACATACCCATGACAATGGTAAGAAACATACAAATAGCTGTGACGCATACTCATGACAATGGTAAGAAACATTCAAACAGCTGTGACACATACTCATGCCAATGGTATTAACATTCAAACAGCTGTGACACATAGTGTCCGTGCAGTCTGAGAAAAATGTCCTCTCTCTGAGATAATGCGATTGTACTCAAGTCATTAAAAGGTGTGTGTGTGTGTCCGTGTAGAGTCATAAAGCCTTGCCCTAGAGACACGTCCATCTATTTGTGAAGGACATGACCCAAAGAATGCCATATTTGTCATACCTATTTTAGTTGTAATAGCTCAAGGCCTCGCTATAAATACGCGCTGTGCTTTTAACATCTAAGCATTTAGAATGGACTGGGGCGCTCGCCTCAGGTGCCTGGGTTGTAGGATCGAATTCCATCGGTGAACTCGATGAGTTTTCTCATCACATCCACCGCCCCGGGTCACAAATCGTGACGGGGTGACAAACAGTGACGCAACAGTATATATATATATATATATATATATATATATATATATATATATATATATATATATATATATATATATATATATATATATATATATATATATATATATAGACCGTGGCATGTGCTGTTTAGTCTGTGGGATAGAGCATATAAAACCAATATGCTGCTAAAGGAAACGTGTAGCCGATGATTAATGAATGAATGTGCTTAGAGAGTGGCACCCTTTAATTTTGTAATGAATTATCCAATCGTGCCTTCAATAAAACGAGAACATGCGACTTAAGCCGCGATCACATTTATCCGCTTTTTACTCTCCGCTCCCGCTCCCGCACCCGTTATCCGTCGTCCATTGTCCGTTGCTTACGAACACACCTGTCAGTAATTTTAACAAAAATGCATGCCTACAGTTGCTGCACGAGAATACTTGATATTCACGTGTGTTGTAGGGTATATATACTTCGAAGCATACAACAAATATCCCTAATTATTCGACATGTCGAAATACCTACAAGTCCGCTGCAATGATGATGATGATGATGATGATGATGTTTTGCTAATGTATTGGTATGGAAAAAGGAGAAAGAAGACGATGAAGAGGTGCCAGACCAACAACCTACATAACTACGTACCTTAGAAACATATAAATTTCACCAGTAAAAGACACTGCAGACAATAACGTTTTCGTATTTATAGCAAATTGATTACAAATTACTTATAGCCATTGGTCGATATTAAGTCATCATTTCAACAAGAAATTCATGAATACTGTGATTTCACGTGTAAATGTATTCAGTGGCATACCTGTATCACTTATTTTTCGTGGGAATGGGTGGTATTTCACCTTTAACAAAATATGAAAGTACTTGATGGGTTGGGGTATGTTTGAACCCCACCTTACCACAACCCCCCTATAAAAATTAATTATGAAAATATTTACATTGGTGGAATAATGAAATAACTTACACACACAAACACACAGACATATATACAGACACACAGACAGACAGATATTTATGTAATTAGAGCTGTATCTACGAAGAATTGAATCGCGAGGTCAGGAAATACCCTAAATATGACGTCACACTGTGGGAATCCTATCCGCATCCATTGTCCGCTTCAGTGAAAATCGGTCCAGGAACGATTTGTGCGGACGAGTGTAAGTGTGCGGAAGCGAAGACGGGTAGGTCTGTTTGCACGCACTGATTTCAATACAATCGAATTTCACTGACGACGGATAACGGGCGCGGGAGCGGAAGCGGAAGGAAAAAACGGATAAATGTGATCGCGGCCTTATGCTATATAGGGTGTTTGCATACACACGTGTTTCAGTAGTGTTATAATTTCAATATAAAAATATTAGTACATTAACCAGAATGTCAGCATTTTGGGACAGCTTGCAGGTTAAAGTTCACTCATTTTAAACTAGCCACCTCACCCCTCCCCTCCCCCCAGCCTCCTGTCCTGATGTTGGTTTTGAATCGTAACGACCATTACAGCTGCCGACCAAGAGGTCAAAAGCCTATTCTTTAGATACAGTTCATCGAGTCATGCACTGCTTTGTACATTATCGATTCTTTATAGATATTTTCAATGTAATAAATATCCACTTAGTAAGGAGATTAGTAATCGCGTTCTAAATTAGCTTTATGAGGGAAATTTGACAAGTTACAGCTCTTAAAATCACGTAAATATATTGACTAGAACATTGATCGCAAAACGGTTGGATCATTTATGGTTTTTCATCCAGAAAAACAAACGGCTGAATCATTTATGTTTCTTTAACAAGAAAAACAAAATCCAGACAACCGTGTTAAATGGTAATGTGTAGCTAATGACATAGCCACTTATGTTTTTAGACGAATTAAAAGAATGTCAATAAGCCTTATAGGAATCAAAATAACAACAACATTATCAAGTACAAGAGGGCTTTTTTTTTATCATTCACTTGTTTACTTGTTGTTTTTATTACTTTAGAAACTTCCCATAGTGAAATAAATATAGATAGATAAATAGTTAACTGATCGATCTATCGATAAATCAATCAATCAAATAATACGAAGTAAAATGAATTAAAGAAAATATAATAAATAATCTAGAAAAAGAGAATAATGTGTGTGATATTAGGGTATCAATATACGTCAGTCGGTCGGTCAGTCAGTCAGTCAGTCAATCAGTCGGACTGTCAGTCAGTCAATCAGTCAGTCAAACAGCCAGTCAGTCAGTCAAACTGTCAGTCAGTCAGTCAGACAGATAGACAGTCGGTCAGTCAATCAGTCAGCCAGCCAGTCAAACATTCAGAAAGTCAGTCAGTCAGTCAGACAGATAGTCAGCCAGTCAGTCAGTAAGTCAAACAAATAGTCAGTCAGTCAGTCAGAAAGATGAAACAGTCAGTCAGTCAGATAGACAGTCATTCATTCATTCATTCATTCGGTTATTCATTCATTCATTCAGCCAGTCAGTCAATTAATCAGCCAATAAAGGTAAATAAATGAAGAAGACAAATAAATTAAGAAAATAAAAGTAAACTGAAAACCCCCCCACAAGAACTATAATTGAAAAAACCCTAACTGGAGTGTGATAATAAAGTATTTACGCAACCCTGCACTGGAGTGTGATAATAAGGTATTTACGCAACCCTGCACTGGAGTGTGATAATAAAGTATTTACGCAACCCTGCACTGGAGTGTGATAATAAGGTATTTACGCAACCCTGCACTGGAGTGTGATAATAAGGTATTTACGCAACCCTGCACTGGAGTGTGATAATAAGGTATTTACGCAACCCTACACTGGAGTGTGATAATAAGGTATTTACGCAACCCTGCACTGGAGTGTGATAATAAAGTATTTACGCAACACTACATTGCACTAAATGAAGCATCCGCGAGTGATTTAGCCAACCAATGTTTTAAGCCTTTCTGTAATGCCGTCGGTTAGCCGTGAGCTGGGAAGGATTTACCAATCACAGCCACGTCACTTTTCTCTTAGTATGGTGCACGCTGTGTTAAACGTCTTCTTAAACGAAATTTATTTCATTATGACACTCGGCGGAACGTCACCGTCTACACTTTGACTTGCCCGCTAGTCTTGTCTTCTCTCCAACCTTCACTTTATTTTCTCCAACTCGAACAAACTCGCTATTTAAACTGACACGGTTGTCGGTGAAACTCTCTCTAAATGACCCCAGAGACGGCATCCTTACAACAACGCTGTCGTCTGCTCTGTCGCTGTCCCACCGGAAGTGGGAGTAGGAACCACACGACCACCGCGTGCGTTAGCGCGCATGATTGACCTATAGCCTGAGAGAGGGAGACACGTGGCACATTCTGTCACTGGTCCAAGTCGTGAATATTGAATTAAGGCGGAGATTGATCGCAAGGCGAGATCGAGTTGGCAAACCAGTCCACTCTGTGCAGATCCGCGGCTGACAATCGCCAATATATCATGTGACTGATAGCTACAGAAACGCCAATATGTTTGGTCTATTAAAGAGCGAAATCAAATCGACAGGCGAATCTTCAAGGATATTTATAACTGGTATTGGTATACACAGTTATGTATGTCTTTTTTATTCACTGGATTGAGCTTCAGTCAATTTCAAATATAATGAACCTTTATAGCTCCACAAAGAAATCAGAAGAATTAAGTTCCCAATAGAAACGGGAACCAAGAAACAGCGCCATGTGATGATTAACGAAGAAACAAAAGAAATCTCAAGACTATTTACTTTTTCTAGTATATGTGATAACTAGTTTTATTTGCAAAAAAACATAAGAAGAAACTTTTGTGAATATTTGTGAAATGGAATGATTTCATATGGATAATTATAAGATTGCAAACTACTGAGTGTCTGTGAAGTTCTTTTTATTTCTGTCTGCTGCAAGATGGAGTCAATCTACATCAAAG